>NC_088345.1:20685000-20967500 GCF_036884655.1 Musa acuminata AAA Group
TCGTTACTTCAGTTTGCCTATCGATTTATGAATGATGCGAGCTATTGAAATTCAAAGAAGTACCCAACTTCCTCCAAAGAGTTCTAAAAAAATGACTAAGAAATTTTGAATCTTGATTAGACATCATAGTTTTTGAAATACTATGTAATTTAACAATCTCCTTAAAATATAAATTAGCAATATGAGATTCATCATTCGATTTATTACAGGGAACAAAGTGAGTCATTTTTTAAAATCTGTCAATAACAACTATGATAGAATCCTTATTCCTTTGAGTTCTTGGTAGTCCCAAAATGAAATCAAGACTCACATCCTCCCATAGAGCATTTGGCACTGATAATAGAGTGTACAAACTAGAATTTTAACTTCTTGTTTTTGCCAAATGATACAGTCGACATTGCTTTACATGTCTCTCCACATCTCTAAATATTTTAGGCCAATAGAAATTTGATTAAACAAGAGATAGAGTCTTGTCCCTACTAAAATGTTCTCTTAAAACACCACCATGAGCTTAAGCTAGAATTACTTGTCTGAAAAAACAAGATGGAATACATAAAGCATTAACTCGAGAAAGAAAACCATCAAAATTGTTGAAAGGAATATGATTTGTAATTCTACCATTTTAAGCTGAAATCTACATCATTCTCATAGAGATCTTTGAATTTCTCAAATCCATTCACTTTAACTTCTATAGCTGATAATAAAGAGTGTATTTTGCTTAATGCATTAGCAACTACGTTTTAAACACCTGATTTATGCTTGATTATAAAATTATAAGATTGCAAGAACTCCATCCAAGCTATATACCTCTTATTTAGCTTGTGCTAATGATTAATGAACTTTAATGCCTCATGATCAGAATATACGACAAATGGCTTAGCAAGAGGATACTAACTCCAATGAGATAAGGCTCGATAAATGACATAAAACTCCTTGTCATAGGTAGAATATTTTCTTCTCGTATTATTCAGCTTCTCACTAAAAAAGTCAATGAGCTTTCCATCTTAACTCAAAACCCATGACTTCTCAGAATAAATAATTTTTTTCTTGGTTCGTTCCGCCATCCCACCTAATGAATTATTCGGATTTGTTTTCAATAGAATCCTATGCAGTCACAACTTCCGTCGTTCCCATGGCTTCTCCATTAGTGGTTAGGCCTGAACTCTACAATGGAGCTCCTAACAAAATTCCTTCTCGAGCCAATCTCCTTAGTTTTTATTAACTCGAGGCTCTTTATTATTATCTATAAACAACACCAATTCGCACATTAGATGCATCATATTCAACTTCGAACATATTGTTAAAATTAGGCAATACTAAGATAGGAGCTTTGGTCACATTTCTTTTTAAAAACTCAAAAGCATCATTAGTCTCATTAGTCCATTTGAATTTATCGATGTTGTGCCGGAGTCAAAGATCGGACGATACGTCAAAGATTCGGATGATGTGCCGAAAGTTTGCCGGAAGACTCGCCGAGAGTTCATCGAAAGTTCTTCGAGAGTTCCTCAGGAGTTCACTAAGAGTTCATCGGGAGTTTGCTGAAAGTTTATCGGAATTTCATCGAGAGAATAATTGACATACCATATAGAGATTGCTTGTTTAAGTGTCTTAATTATTGTAGTTAGACCTTAAGTTGAGTTAAGATTGGGTGGTCATCCCACTAACTCAATTAGGGGCCAATTGGGCCCTTAACAAGGCTGAATTGGGCTGGTTAAACAACCCATTTAGCACTTGAAGTTACGACCAGCGGTGGCACCGCTAGGGCCAACGGTGGCATCGCTAGGGCCAATGGTGGCATCGCTAGGGCCGACGGTAGCACCACTTGGGACTTAGCCTCCCAAGTGGTCTAGGTAGTGGTACCGCTAGAGCTCGATCTCCAAGCTTTGTCAAGTGGTGGTATCACATAGTGTCAGTTTGCAGGTGGTGGTACTACTAGTACCCCGAAATCTGGGGATATGATAATTTTGTACTCTAATTTTGAAGCCATTGAGACCCATAAATACCTCACCATTTTCTGTATGAAAGAGTAATAAAAGTGCAATCAAAGTGTGAAAAAATTCTAAGTGTTGGGGTATTAAAAGTGTTATAAAAGTGAGAAGAGTCTGTTAGGATCGGGGTCGGCACTAAGATGAGGGGGGGGAGGGGGTGGTACGGTGGGGTGAATTAGTACAGCGGATAAAAACGTCATTTTCAGAAAATCTTTCGTACGATAAAACCAATTTTAGAAATGCTTAACTTTGAAATTAATAAGAAGGATAATTGCAATTAAAGTAAAGTGCACAAAGAAAATGAATGGTAAGGTCAATATGACCTACAACCACTTTTGGCTTCCTCCTCCGATGAGGTCACCGTCGTCCACTAGAGGCCTTCCTTCAATAGGCGAATGCCAATCACCTTTTACACTCCTCTTTTTCTTTTCACGGGTTTAGGAGATAACCCTTATAAGCACTCACTCCTCCCTCAAACTAGTCTAACACTTAGAAGAGGGAGAGGAGATTGCACAAGATTTTAGCAGTGTCTCTTTCTTTTTAAACTCTTTGTGCTTGTATGTTTTAACCAGGGATGGGAGGGGTATTTATAGGCTTCAAGTTGATTAAAACTTGGAGCCTAAAACTTTTCCATCTTGGGTTCCCCGGGCATGGGCGGTATCGCTTGCGCTGGGCGGTACCACCGCCTAGTGTCAGTTTGACTGACACTATCCTGGGTGGTACCACCGCCTAGGTTTGGTAGTACCTGTTGGGAAAATCTTTGGGGCAACATCACATGTGTAGCGGAAGAACAAGAAAACAAAATCCTCGATTCTCAAAGAGATGTTCGTCATCGTGCGAAGATTGGTGCACAAAATCTACGAAACTGAAAAACTGCGTATAGAATAGATTGTGTTACCTAGGGAGATCGTGTACCCCTATTTCCTTGTAGATCCTTAGGAGACGGTGAAGGAGGTCAAGCGTCCTCCTCTTTAGCGGTGATCCACATAGTAGGGCTACGACGACGCTCCTCAAAACTCCAGGCCTACTCTGAGGTGGAGAGGGGAAGGAGAATATGAGAGGCAAGCAAAAACTCTAGCCTATGAGGCTTTGAATCCCTCCTATTTATAGAGGTCCCCTATCAAAACCTAATGGATCCTCGCCTAGTGGGTATTGGATTTGAATCCAATAACCCAAGCCTTTTAGATTAGTGGATCACTATCCAATAATCTCTCATGGGCTCTTATTGGATCTCGTCCATGGGATCCAATAATTCAGGAGCTTATTGGATATCCAATAAGACAAGGGCTCCATCGGATATCTCATATCCGAACCTCTACTCATCGTAATGCCTACCATATGTATGTGACCCTCTAGGCCCAATATCGAGCTGGCCGTGAGTCATACTTGTCAGAACTCCTTCTAACTCAGTGAATTATTATCTCTGTAACAATTCACTTGACTCATCGACTACGGACGTACTAAGCCACTATGCCGTAGTCCCTATATGATACAAGGGAATCCAATTCATTGGATATGTCTGTCCTCAGTTACCGTATACCTATAGTCCCTCATCCATCTAATATCCCAAAGATCGTATATCGAGTATGGTGCTGTCAGACCCATACGGTTTCTACTTAAGTCTCGCTCTAATTGGATTTTCCTGGAGAACTATTTCTCTCTCAACCCGAATGACCCTGGCCAGGGATTTGTCTGAGCAAGAATACATGGGATATTCCTCTCATGATGCTGAGAGTGGATGATCCTCTATCGACACTCAATAGCCCTCGTAAGGTCGACTACCACTCCCAATGACCAGCTATACTAGATCTGGGATAGCCAAACCTATAAGTCTGGTATCAAAGAGTGGAGCACTCATACAGGACATCCTTGGTGCCTCAAGTCTAAGGACCAGATATACCACTAGGACTACGGAATCGCTGTTTGACAATAAGGCATCATCAACCATCCAGAATTCCGTAAGCGGATCAATCAGTGAACTCATTCTCCAATGAGCACCTGTACTATATCCCTAGTGTCCCTACACAAGCAGCTATGAGACCAGCTACATTCATCATATGGACCAGCTACACACCAGTCTGTCCGGTTATCACGATGTCCCTCTCGAGTAACCTATGACCGGGATTATTTAGGATATGTTTTTAAAGGTGAATCGATCTCATTTTAGTGATCTCATCACGATCTGATTCCCATTGCACAAATCCAAGGACATCACAATATATATATGAATATATGCAATAGCTATAAAGTGATATATGCTAAAATATAATAAGTAAAAAGATTCTGTATCAAGTCACATGTGCCATCACTCACTTGATTGTCTTACTAGGCACCTATGACTAGTAGTATCACTACTTGGGGCGCAATGTTGGGTGGTACCATTGCCCAAACTGGTGGTACCACCGCCTGGCACCTTGCTAGGGGTAGTACAATCACCCAGACTAGCGGTACCAGTGCCGAACATAGCCTCGAAGACAGTGCCATGACGGTGAGATTTCTTGGGGCACTATTTGGGCTTCTTATTGGGCCTAACACAGTTCTTACATGGGCCTAGCTGGCCCCTAATTGGGTTGGCCCAAATCCTAAATTACGTGCTAACTACGATTCCTAAGACATATTCTAAGCTAAACAAAGTCCGTAAGTTTATTCTTTTGCGATTTTCAAGCGAACTTCCGACGATCTCTCGATAATGTTCCAACTGACTCTCGGCAAGCTCTTGGACTTCACGATGATCTTCTTGGCGAGTTCCGATGAGCTTCTCTGGCAAGCTCCGAGACTTCTCGACTGGTTCCTCTAGAATTTCCGACGAACATCTGGACTTCCAACGAACTCTCGAACTCCCAACGTGATCGTGTCCTTGACTCTGGGACTTCATTTTGCTTCATGCCTTGTTATCGTAGTTAACCCTACATATGTAAAACACACTTCAATCTAGACAATTAATACTAAGCAATAATTATATTGTTCGGCATGTCATTGGTCTCTCGACGCTTCGCTTGATTCTTTGGCGCATCGTCCTCTCATGTGACTTATTGCCTAATCGGCCAGTTGACTCTGCAACTTCAATATCCTTAGCACAATATTAGCTCTTCTTGGCCCAATGCCCGAATCCACATCCCGAAACTTTCTGTCGATACGTCAACCAATCCACTGGCCCGATGTCCAATCTTCTAACATGTTCCTCCGGCCCAACATGATATTTCCTGCTTTAATTATCTTATCTTAATTGAAGCATCCTGCGTCACTCAAAACATAGATTAAAACATAAACACTTATCGATTGGTTTCATCATCAAAATTCGAGATTCAATAATCTTTCCATTTTTGATGATGACATCCAACCGATGACGGAGTTAACCTTAACTCTCAGAGTTTAACCAAACTCCCCCTATCAATATGCCATATTGATAGAGACTCTTGGATTCCAAAATCCAAGCAAACATATCATTATCAAATCATTCATGACATCAACATACTTCTCCCCATTTGTCATCAATAAAAAGGAGAAGTTCCAACTATTCATATGTTTGGAATAAGTTCAATACATTGCATCATAAATCTCCAGTTTTATAATCATGCAAACTAGCAAAAATTTTGAGTTTTATAAGTTTATAAATTTTGCTAGATATGCAAGTTCATGTTTGTTTTGTAATGTTTATGCTAGCAAATTTTTGAAAAGAAAGCAAGTTTTGCAACATACAAGCTAGCAATAATTTAAAATTGTGTAAGTTTGCAAATTTGCTTTTCTTTGCGATCTACAAGATAGCAATTTTGCTTCTTTTGAGATAGCAACTCTTTGCTTCTCAAGATAGGTAAGCTAGTGATATTCAAGATAGCAAGCTCTTTCTTCTCTTTTGAGAAGTGCCAGTATTTTTGCTTCCTTTGCAAAAACATAAGCTAACAAAAAGTTACATTGTTTTACAACATGGAAGCTAACAATTTGAGATGTTCAAGAAGTAAGTTCTTTCTTCTCTTTTGAGAAGTGTAATTTTTTACTTTCTTCTTGAATTGTGTGAGCTAGCATTTTTTATTTTTTAGATGTGCATATTAGCAACTCTTTCTCCCCCTTTGTCATTGGCAAAAAGAATAGAAGACCCTTTATATCAATTTTCAGATTATGACAAAGGTAAGTATCAATCTTATTTGCACATCAAAATATTTTCAAATTAAATCATGTACAATTTCAAAACCTTACATTTCATTTTTCATGCATGATACCGAAAAATCAATCATTATTATGAGCATATCATACATGATACTAAAAACATTAAAATTTTTAAGTATTTATCAATATTTTGATCATGATACTAAACATTTATTATTTAGAGCATTTATGATACAGATTATATATAATACATCACATACGTCATTATGAAGAATATCAAGAATAACTTGGTGATGAGATATTACTTCATGAATATAAGGAATTTTACATAATAAAGTTCAAGTCATAAACCTTAAAAGATGTCAAATATCATATCATGGTTTATTAGAATTAGTCTTCTTTTTAGTGAATAGCAAAAAGAATAGTAGGAGAGCAAGATCTCAATTCATGCATATCAAATCTTCAATCATCAAAAAATCATGATTCATCTAGAAAATTCTCCTCTTTAAATATTCTAAGAGAGATCTTAGGAGATCAAATAATAAAAAATATTCAAATGAAATTTTAAGTCATGAATTTTAAAAAAGATATTCTCTTTAGTAAATTGTAAAAGGAAACGTAGGAGAAAAAGATTTCAATTCATGCATAAGAACTCTTGAAAATTTTCTTAAAATACAAGAGAATAAGAGTAAGAAATCTTGATTCATTAAAGATTTCAAGTTATAAATCTCGAGAAATCAAGATCGTGATTTTGATAAAACCTATTAAATTCAAACCATCAAAATCAATTTCATGGTTCACAAAATTCATAACATAAATAGATTCATGATTTTAAATCCAATAATATATTTTCCTTTTTATGTGATACATTTTAAGTGATTGATTTCATATAAGCATGTTCTTTTCTTTCAAATCCATGCATCATTCGTTAACACCAAGAAAGATCTTTCAAAAGATCGTAAAATCATAAAAATCATCATGCATAATTTTGAACTATAAATTTATTAAGCATGATCATTATGCATTACTTCAAATCAAAAATGATTTCATTTAATCAAAATCGAGAAATAATATGAAAATCAACATAATACACATTATTACTTCTTAACCACATATAGAATGATTTCATAAGACATTTTTAATCAAAATAATGTTTTATTAAATATGTAATTTTTATTATCATTTTTGAAATTACTATCATGATCATAATTTTTACATTTTCATTATATTATGTAATTTTCAAAAAAAATAAATTTTCTAAATTAAATAAAAAATACATCATGGAAAGCATCATGTAATTTTAAAGTAAACTAAAGGCGTTTTGATTATCTCAACGCCAAAAGCCGTTAAGGCGTAGTTAGCCATCTCGCCTTTGTTGATTTTCACCTCGTCTTCGGAGGAGCTCGATTCATTCCAATTTATGTTCTTTTTCTTGCATTCAAAGTAAGTAGTTTTGTTCTTTTTGTTCTTTATTTTTTGTTTCATTAACTTTTTAAAGTTCATGAGTAGTTCAAGTTCACCATCACTTGAGCTTATGCTCAAGTGGTATTCAATTGTTCTATGTCCTAAATCCTTCCTGTTCTTAGGAAGGTAGTTTTGTTCATCATGTTCATCATGTGCATTGTGCACCATTTCATATGTCATCAATGAACCGATTAGTTCTTCAAGTGAAAAAATATTTAAATCTTTTGTTTCTTGTATTGTCGTTACTTTTAATTCTCAAGCTTTAGAAAGTGATCGTAAAACTTTACTAACAAGTTCAGAGTTCGAAAAACATTTGTCAAGAGCTTTTAGAACATTGACGACATCCATAAAACGGGTGTACATGTCTCCAATAGTCTCTCTTGGTTCCATACAAAACATCTCAAAATCGTGCATAAAAAAATTTACTTTAGAATATTTTACACTACTTGTGCCTTCGTGTGTGATTTCGAGAATATGCCAAATATCGAAAGTCGTTTCGCACAAAGAAATTTGATTAAACTCCGTTTTATCTAAGGTACAAAATAGAGCATTCATAGCTCTAGCATTTAAAGAAAACATCTTCTTCTCCAAATCATTCTAATTGTTCATTGGAAGAGAAGACATTTCAAATTCGTTTTCAACTATGTGCTATAAATTTAAATCCAATGAAAGCAAGAAAACTCTCATTCGAGTTTTCTAATAAATATAGTCCGTCCCATTGAAAAAGGGAGGACGAATGAGAGAGTGACCCTCTTGAAAGCCGAAATGAGCCATTTCTCTTGGGTGTTAATCCAAATAAGAAATCACGAGGCTTTGATACCAATTGTTAGGATTAGGGTCAGCACTAAGAGGGGGGGGTGAATTAGTGTAGCAGATAAAAATATCCGTTTTAAAAAATATTTCATATGATAAAACTGATTTCGAAAATGTTTAACTATGAAAGTAATAAGAAGGAGGCTTGCAGTTAAAGTAAAGTGCACAAAGGAAATGCAAACTAGATTTTAGAATGGTTCGGTCAACGTGACCTACATTCACTTTCGGCTTCCTCCTCCGATGAGGTCATCGGCATCCACTAGAGGCCTTCCTTTAATAGGTGAAGGCTAATCACCTTTTATACCCCTCTTCTCCTTTTCATGGGTTTAGGAGGTAACCCTCACAAGCACTCACTTACTCCTCTCTCAAACTAGTCTAACACTTAGAAGAGGGAGAGGAGATTGCACAAGATTTTAGTAGTGTTTCTTTCTTTTTAAACTCTTTGTGCTTGAGTGTTTTAACCAGGGATGGGAGGGGTATTTATAGGCTTCAAGTTGATTCAAACTTGGAGCCTAAAACTTTCCCATCCTGGGTTCCCCAGGCACGAACGGTACCGTGGCCTACGTTGGGCGACACCACTGCCTAGTGTCAGTTTGACTAACACTGTCCTGGGCAGTGGTACCGCCCAGGTCTAGCAGTACCATCGCTTGGGGCATAGTGCTGGGTAGTACTACCACCCAGACTGGTGGTACCATCGCTTGGCACCCTGCTAGGGGTGGTACAATCACCCAAACTAGCGATACCATCGCTTGACATAGCCTCGAAGATTGTGCCACGATGGTGAGATTTCTTAGGGCACTATTTGGGCTTCTTATTAGGCCCAACACAGTTCTTACATGGGCCTAGCTGGCCCCTAATTGTGTTGGCCCAAATCCAATCCTAATTTCGTGCTAACTACGATTCCTAAGATATATTCTAAGTTAAATAAAGTCCATAAGTCTATTCTTCCAACGAGCTTCTGGCGATCTTTTGGTGAACTTCCGACGATCTCTCAACAATATTCTAGCAGACTCCCGGCAAACTCCTGGAATTCACAACCATCTTCTTGGTGAGTTTCGATGAGCTTCTCTAGTAAGCTCTAAGACTTCTAGGCTAGTTCCTCCAAAACTTCCGACGAACGTCCGGACTTCCAACGAACTCTCGAACTCCCAATGTGATCGCGTCCTTGACTCCGGGACTTCATTTTGCTTCATGCCTTGCTATTGTAGTTAATCCTACATATATAAAACATACTTCGATCTAGACAATTAATACTAAGCAATAATCATATTGTCCGACATGTCATTGGTCTCTCGACGCTTCGTTTGATTCTTTGGCGCATCGTCCTCTCTTGTGGCCTATTGCCCAATCGGCCAGTTGACTCTGCAACTCTGATATCCTTGGTGCAATATCCGCTCTTCTTGGCCCAATGCCTGAATCCACATCTCGAAGCCTTCTGTCGATACGTCGACCGATCCACTGGCCCGACGTCCAATCTTCTGACATGTTCCTTCGGCCCAACATGATATTTCCTACTTTAATTGTCTCATCCTGATCGAATCATCCTGCATCACTTAAAATTTAGATTAAAACATAAACACTTTTCGATTGATTTCATCATCAAAATCCGAGATTCAATAGAGTCCTCATCCTCTCTCTCCTTAGCTTTGTAATCATCCAAGAAGAGGTATGATGCTTGCAAGGGTTATCTCCTAAACCTATGAAAAAGAGAAAGCACTATAAAGAGGTGTTTGGTCTTCGCCTATTAAAGAAAGACAATTAGTGGACACCGGTGACCTCGTCGGAGGAGTAATCGAAAGTGGATGTAGGTCACAATGATTGAACCACTATAAATTCTAGTGTGCTCATTTTCATTGTGTTTTTCATTATTTCCATTACTTTCTAAGTTAATTGCTAGTTCATTTTCTATAAAGTCAAGAACTTTTCAAGATTGGTTTTCAACAAATGAATATTTTTTAAAACCGATGACTTTTTCTGCTACACGAATTCACCCCCCCCCCCCTCTCTCTTAGTGTAGCTCTTGATTCTAACAATTGATATCAAAGCAAGGTCACTCTTGGTTTGGTTTGAAACTTAAGAGAGATGACATTTGCTGGTAACCAAGAGGGTTATTCAATTACACATCCACCCATGTTCAATGGGATGTATTATACCTATTAGAAGACTAGAATGAGGAATTTTCTAATTTCTATGGATTTTGAGTTATGGAATATTGTGGAAAATGGGTTTCAAAAGTCTTCTCTTCCAATAAATGATTGGAATGAGTTGGAGAAGAAGACTTTTACTTTAAATACTAAGGCTATGAATGTCTTATTTTGGACTTTAGATAAAAATGAGTTCAATCGAGCGTCTATTTGTGAAATGACTTATAATATTTGGCACTTACTCAAAATCACTCACGAAGATACTAGTAGATTAAAAGAGTTGAAGATAAATCTTTTAGTTTATACTTATGAATTGTTTCGGATGAAGCCAAGCAAAACTATTGTTGATATGTACACCTATTTTACGGATGTTATCAATTGTTTAAAAGCTCTTAGCAAATATTTTTTGAACTTTGAACTTGTTAATAAAATCTTGAGATCCCTTCCAAAGAGTTGGGACCCTAAAGTAACGACCATTCAAGAGGCCAAGGATTTAAATAACTTCCCTCTCGAAGAACTTATTGAGTCACTAATAACCTATAAGATGACTTGCAATGCTTATGAAGAGTTTGAGAACAACCTTCCAAAGAACAGGAAGGATATGACACTAAGAACTCTTGAAAACCACTTGAAAAAAGAGTTCAGAGGACTATGATGATGACTTAGCACTCTTGAGAAGAAGGTTTAAAAAATTCATAAAATAAAATAAATTTAAAAATGATACTAAAAATAAAATTGAACTCAAGAAAGAACAAGTTATATATTACGAATGCGAGAAGCCGGGATATTTCAAAAGTGAATGCCCCCAAGTAAAGAAGAAGTAACCAAAGAAGAAGAAAGCGCTTAAAGCAACTTGAGACGACTCAAGTGCATCCGAAGAAGAGGAGCCAACCATCAAAGAGCAAGTTGCTCACTACTCATTGATGGCATATAATGACAAGGTAAGTAACTTGATCGAAGCTTATTTATATTTAATAAATTATTAAGCACTTTTCATGATTTATTTGATGAATATAAATAAGTTGGTAAAAATTATAAACTATTGAAAAAAGAGCATGCTTCGCTTGTTAGTGATTTTGATAGATTAAAAATTGAGCATGATGATAGTTTAGCTCCTTGCACAAAATGTGATTAATTAGAAATGTTTAAAAAGGAGAATTTGTAACTACATGAAACCTTAGAAAAATTTGAAATATATAGCAAATCCTTAAACATGATTCTTGCAAGTAAGATTCATAGAAGAGATGGAATCGGCTTTGTGAGTAACACTCATAAAAATCCAGCCATCGTTATTAAAGGCCCAACTTTACATGTTTCACCTCGAAACAAATATAACTTTTATTGTAAATTTTGACATATTGCTTATCAATGTCTGTTTAAGAGATATAGTCTACACAAATTGGTTTGGATTCCTAAAGGAACCATAAAGAACTCCATGTAAAATGATAAGTTAAGTTGATCACTTTTTGGGGCACCCAAGGTCAAATGGTACCTAAAAATCACCCTTTTTTATAGAAATATTTACGATCACAAGCTGGGAGCAAAAGATTGTACCTTGATAGTGGATGCTCAAGGCACATGACTGGAGATCCATCTCAATTCTCTAAGCTCACTTGCCTAGATGAAGTGTATGTCACATTCGGAGACAACAACAAGGGTAAAATAATTGGCAAAGAAACTATAGGTAACAATTCTAACTTTTTGATTGAAGATGTGTTGTTGTTTGATGGCTTAAAGCATAATCTTTTAAGCATTAGTCAATTGTGTGATAAAGGATACATCATTAGATTTGAATCTAATGCTTGCATTATTGAAAAACCATACAAAAACACATCTATGATTGCCCTAAAACAAAATAATGTATACATTATTGACATTGATGATCTTTGTAATGAAATATGTTATTTAGTTTTAAATGATGATGCTTAGCTTTGGCATAAAAGATTAGGTCATGCTAGCATGAAACTAATCTCTCAAATCTCATCTAAAGAACTTGTAAGAGATATTCCTAATATTAAGTTTGTTAAAGATAATATGTGTGATGCATGTCAATTAGAAAAACGAATAAAAAGTAGTTTCAAACTAAAGAATCAAATAAGTACCTCTAGACCATTACAATTAATCCATATGGATTTTTTTAGACTAATTGATTATTGAGAAATCTTGGGGGCGATATCACATGTGCAACGGAAGAACTGAAAACAAAATCCCCAATTTCCAAAGATTTATTCGTCATTGTGCGAAGATTGGTGCGTAAAAATCTGTGAAACTTAAAATTGTGTATAGAGTATATTGTGTTACCTAGGGAGATCATATATCCTTGAATCCTTGCAGATCTCTAGGAGAGGGTGAAGGAGGTCAAGCGCCCTCTTCTCTAGTAGTGATCCACACAGCAAGGCTGCGACGACACTCCTCAAAACTCCAGGCCTATTGTGAGGTGGAGAGGGTGGAGGAGAATAGGAGAGGTAAGTAAAGGCTCTAGCCTATTAACCACTGAATCCCTCCTTTTTATGGAGGTCCCCTATCAACTTAACCTTAATGGATCCTCCCCTATTGGGTATTGGATCTTCATCCAACTACCCAAGCCTCTTAGATTAGTGGATCTCTATCCAATAATCTCTCATGGGCTTTTATTGGATCTTGTCCATAGGATCCAATAATTCAAGGGCTTATTGGATATCCAATAAGATAGGTGCTCCGACGGATATCTCATATATGAACCTCCACTCATCGCAATGTCTACCATATGTGTGTGACCCTTTAGGTCCAATATCGAGCTGACCGTGAGTCATACCTATCAGAACTCCTTCTGACTCATTGAATTATTATCTCCATAATAATTCACTCGACTCATCGATTGTGGACGTACTAGGCCACTATGCCATAATCCCCAAACGATACAAGGGAATCCAATCTATTGGACTTGTTTATCCTTAGTTACCATGTTCTTATAGTCCCTCATCTATCTAATATCACTGAGATCGTATACCGCGCATGGTGCTATCAAACTTATACGATTTTTGCTCAAGTCTTGCTCTAATCAGATTGTCTCGGAGAACTCTTTCTCTCTCAATCCGAATGACCCTAGCTATGGATTTGTTTGAGCAAGAACACATGAGATATTCCTCTCATGACTCCGAGAGTGGATGATCCTCTATCAATACTCAATAGCCCTCGTAAGGTTGACTGCTACTCCCGATGACCGACTGTACTAGATCTAAGACATCAAAACCTATAAGTCTAGTATCAAAGAGTGGAGCACTCATATAGGACAACCTTGGTGTCTCAAGTCTAAGGACCAGATACGCGATAGGGACTACGTAATCGTTGTTTGACAATAAGGCATCATCAACCATCTGACATTCCATAAACGGATCAATCAGTGAACTCATTCTCCAATGAGCACTTGTACTATATCCCTAGTGTCTCTATATAAGCAGCTATGAGACCAGTTACATCTATCATATGGACGGGTATACAACACACCAGTCTGTCTGGTTATCTCGATATCCCTCTCGAGTAATCTATAACCTGGATTATTTAGGATCTATGTTTAAAGGCGAATTAGTCTCATTATCGTGATCTCATCACGATCAAATTTCCATTGCACAAATCCAATAACATCACAATATATATATGCATATATGCAATAGTCAATATAAAATAATAAATACCAAAATATAATAAGCAAAAAGATAGTGTGTCAAGTCATACATGCTATCACTCACGTGATTGGCTTGTTAGGCACCTATGACTAGCATTGATACATCAAGCCTAAGAGGTAGAAAATATATGCCTTTGTAATTATGGGCGTCTATAGTAGATATACTTGGATATACTTTTTGGCACACAAAAGTAATTGCTTTAGGTATTTTTCTAAGTTTTATAAACTTGTTCAAAATGAAAAAGGCTTTATGATTTTATCAATTCGGAGTGATCACAGTGGCAAATTTTAAAACTATGATTTCTAAATTTTTTGTGAATCTAATTGATACACATAATTTTTCTACTTCGAGAAATCCTCAACAAAATGGAGTAGTAGAAGGAAAAAATAGAAATTTAAACAAATGACAAGAACCATGTTGAATTAATATATCCTACCCAAATATTTTTGGACCGAAGCCGTTAATATGACATGCTATATCATGAATATGGTTCTAGTAAGACCATTACTTTTTAAAACTCCTTATGAATTATGGAATAACAAAAAACCCAACGTTTCATATTTTAAAGTTTTTAGTTATAAATGTTTTATCTTGAATAAAAAAGATGCCTTAGGAAAGTTTGATGCAAAATCCGATGAAGGGATTTTTCTTAGCTATTCTTCTATTTCTAAAGCCTTTTGTATCTTTAACAAAAGAACTTTGGTTATAGAAGAGTCTATTTATGTTATCTTTAATGAAGTTTTCGAATTTAAGAAAAATGAGTTTGATGATTATCTTAATTTTGATGCTTTGAATTCAAATGAACCCTCTCCTCCAACTAGCAACTTGGATACATCTTCTTCTGAAATATCCTTACCTAAGGAATGAAAATATGTAGATACTCATCCTAAGGAGCTAATTATAGGAGACACATCAAAAGGGGTTCAAACTCATTCTTCTCCTAAAAATTTTTGTGCCAACGCCGCTTTTCTTTCTTAAATTAAACCTAAATGTATTGATGAGGCTTTGAAAGATGATTCATGGGTTATCGCAATGCAAGAAGAGTTGAACCAATTTGAGAGAAATGAGATATGGAAGCTTGTTCCAAGGCCAAATGACCATTTAGTTATTGGTACTAAATGAGTCTTTAGAAACAAGTAAGATAAATTTGGCATTGTGGTTAGAAATAAGGCTAGATTAGTGGTCAAGGGTTTCAACTAAGAAGAAGGTATTGATTATAAAAAAACCTTCGCTCTTATAGCACGATTAGAAGCCATAAGGATGCTCCTTGACTATGCTAGTAGTAATAATTTTAAGTTATTTCAAATGGATGTTAAAAGTGCTTTCTTAAATGGCTTTATTTTCGAAGAAGTTTATGTTGAATAACCTCCCGGATTTGAGAATGATAATTTATCGAATCATATGTTTAAATTGACTAAAGCTCTCTATGTATTAAAACAAGCCCTAAAGGCTTGGTATGAAAGACTTAGCTCATTTCTTATCTAAAATAATTTCTCTAAAGACAAGGTCGATACTATATTGTTTATTAAAAAAATTAAAAATAATTTTCTTGTTGTTCAAATTTATATTAATGATATTATTTTTGGTTCTACAAATGAATTCTTATGTGAATCGTTTGCTAAGAGTATGAGCCAAGAGTTTGAATTGAGTTTAATGGGTAAACTAACTTTCTTTTTAGGCTTACAAATCAAATAACTTAGTGATGATATTTTTCTTAGTAAAAAAAAAAATACATTAGACTTACTAAAATGGTTTAATATTGTTAGTTCAAAGAATATCAATACTCCTATAAGTACCTCCACTAAGGTAGCGAAAATGGAGAAAGCTTTGATCAAAAAGCTTATAGGGGTATGATAGGTAGTTTACTATACCTCACCACAATTAGACTGGACATCATATTTAGCGTAGGGCTTTGTGCTAGGTTTCAATCTAATCCTAAGCTATCTCATCTTAAAGTAGTTAAAAGAATTCTTAGATATTTTAAAGGAACCACTAATCTAGGATTATGGTATCCAAAATATAAAATTTTTGAATTAATTACTTATGCTGATGCGGATTTTGTGGGATGTAGAATAGATAGAAAAAGTACATCCGGAATATATCAATTCTTAGGTCATGCATTTGTCTCTTGGTCTTCCAAGAAATAAAATTCGCTTGCACTATCTACAACCGAAGTCGAATACATAGCGGCTAGTGCATATTATACACAAGTTGTATAGATGAAAAATATATTAGAAGATTATAATATTCATCTTAAGAATATTACCATAAAATGTGATAACACGAGTGTAATATGTTTAACAAAAAATCATATTCAACACTCTAGAACTAAACATATTGACATTAGGCATCATTTCATAAGAGATCATGTTAATAACCATGACATATCTTTATAGTTATTAATACAAAATATCAATTAGCTGATATCTTTACAAAACATTTAAAAGAAGAACAATTTGATTTTATTAGAAAAGAGTTAAGGATGTTAAATTGTTCGAATTCATGAGTTTGTTGTATTTCTTTTCTAGATTATCTTCCTCTTAATTCATCTTATGAGTGGAGCTTTCATGAATTTATTTTGTTTTTATCTTCCTCTTAACTTAATATCAAATTTGCTTTATAACCTTGCTCCATCACTTAATGATTTTTGATATACTTAATCACTTCACTCATGGAATTCATTGACAAATGCATCTCTCACGGATTTCACTAGTGAATTTTTAATGAGAAACAATTTTGATTTATGAAGTCTTATTCGTAGATTTCTTTTTCACATGATGCTCCCTTCCCATGAATTCTTCCTTACTCTTCTCAAGAATGTAGAATTTTTATGAATTTTTAGTATGAGATGATCACTTGCAAAAATGGGGATTTGATTTCGTATGGATATCTTGATCCTTTTCATGAATCCCTTCTCTTTGTTAAAATTGAAGCGTGATTTAATGAAACTCATTTATTGTTTTGAATTTGACTTAGTTCAAATCATTTCATAAATTTGGTTCTTAATGGATTCTTTCGTTACCTTTCTTTCTCTTCTTCTTATTTTTATAACAAAAAAGAAAGAAACTTGCATATCTCAAGAAGAACCAAAGAAACTTGCATATCTCAAGAAGAACCAAAAACTTTTGCACATCTAAAGTAAAATAGTTAGCTTATCCAAAAAGTTATTATGCAAAGTTTTTGCTTACCTTCCTTTATGGCTTGGATAAATTGATGTGAAACTTGCATTAATTTTTTTTCACCACACTTGTATTATTGAATGGTTCTCCTTTTTGTTGATGACAAACGGGGAGAAATGTGATAAATTAATGATAAATTGGCATGATGTATGTTTGAGATAAATGTATAATATGTATCTTATCGCAAATTCTTGTATGTTTTGCGAATGTTTGAAATATAATTATAATCATCAAATACATCGCAACACATTGCAAATGCTTGAAACATATCAAAATGTATTTCATATGCATTGTTGATACATGAAATGTTTCATGAATGCTTGATAATTGTTTATCATTATGATAAGGTATCATGAGCTTAACTTGCTATATACAATCGATATCATGCCTTGGAATGATGAATTGTTATTGTTTATCAAGAATTGCCATCTTCCTAAATTTCATATTTGAAATTCATATCATACATGAAAATAATGAATATCTATCATCATTGGACTTGAAAATGGATGTCATGCTTTGACATCATTTTTTTTATTGATAAATACGTGGTATCATATTTTGAATTGATAAATCATGATAAGTATCATGATATGTATGTTGATAAGTTTAAATGAATATAACTTATCAGTTTGATGCTTGAATTCAAAGGCCTTGAATTTAAGAATATCTTATCTCAAGTATGATATATAGATAGGGAGAGTTAAGGTTAACTCTGTTATTAATTGATTGTTATCATCAAAAAGGGGGAGATTGTTAAATCTCAAATTTTGATGATAAAATCAATTGGTAAATTCTTTGATCTAAACTATATGTTAAGATAAGTGTGCAAGATTAACTACGATAGCAGTTAGGTAAAAACTAGATGTTGGGCCAAAGTCAAAGATCAAATGATACGTCGAAGATTCGAATGATGTGTCGGAAGTTTACTGGAAGACTCGCCGAGAGTTCATCGGGAGCTCACCGAGAGTTCGTCAGAAGTTCGCCAAGAGTTCATCGGGAGTTCGCTGAGAGAACAATTGACATACCAGATAGAGATTGCTTTTTTAAGTGCCTTAATTATCGTAGTTAGACCTTAAGTTGAGTTAGGATTAGGAGGTAATCCCACTAACTCAGTTAGGGGCCAATTGGGCCCTTAACAGGGTTGAACTAGGCTGATTGAACAACTCATTAAGCACCTGAAGTCACAGTAGTGGTGGCACTGCCAAGGCCGGTGGTGGCACCGCTTGGGACTCAATCTCTCAAGTGGTCTAGGCGGTGGTACCACCCAGACTGGCGATGGTACCGATGGCAGTTAATGCTGCTAGACGGTGGTACCACCCAAACTGAGTAGTGGTACCACCTAGTGTCAGTCTATTGACAGTGATATCGCCCAATATGACGATAGTATCGTCAGTACCCCGAAATCCGAGGATGTGATACTTTTTAGCTCTAATTTTGAAGTCATTGGGGTCTATAAATACCCTACTCTTTTCTACATGAAAGGGTAACAAAAGTGCAACAAAGTGTGAAAAATTCTAAGTGTTGAGGTGTTGAAAGTGTTGTAAAAGTGAGAAGAGTCCTTCTCGTCCCTCTCTTTAGCTTTGTAATCATCAGGTGTGAGGCTTGTAAGGGTTATCTCCTAAACCTGTGAAAAGGAGAAAGCACTGTAAAGAGGTGGTTGGTCTTCGCTTATTGAATTAAGACTATTAGTGGATGCTGGTGACCTTGACGGAGGAGGAATAAAAAATGGATGTAGGTTACAATGACTGAACCACTATAAATTTTGGTATGCTCATTTCCATTCTGGTTTTCATTACTGCCATTACTTTCTAAGTTAATTGCTAGTTCATTTACTCTAAATTCAAGCACTTTCTGAGATTGATTTTCAATGAATGAATATTTTACAAAACTGATAACTTTTTTCGCTACACTAATTCACCCCCTCTCTCCCTTAGTGCTGCTCTTGATCCTAACAAACTCCTCTCATTATGCAATGAAGCAAGTGTTGGCTAATTGAGAATAGCTTTTACCTAGTTTTGAGCCATCATGATTCCATTTTTTGAAACAACATACCCCAAAAATACCACACTATGAGTAAAAAAGTCACACTTTTTTAGATTAGCATTAAACTTTTACTGTCTCAAAATAAAAAAGATCTCCTTAAGATAATTCATATGGTCTTTTGTACTCTTAAGTATATGATTCATAAATCTCATGAAAGTGCTAGGAGTATTAGATAGCCCAAATAGCATAACCAACCATTCATACAAGCCATCTCTAATTTTAAATATTATTTTTTACTCATCTCCAAGCCTCATTCTTATTTGGTGATAGCTACTCCTTAAATCAATTTTAGAGAAAATAGAAGCACCACATAATTAATCAAGTAAATCATCTAACTTTGGAATAGGAAAATAATAATCCACTATGATTTTGTTGATAGTGTGGCTATCCGCACATATTCTTCAAAAACCATCCTTCTTAGGCACCAACAAGGTTGGAACTGCACAAAGACTCATGCTCTCCCGAATTAACCCCCTTTTCACCAACTCATCCACTTGTCTTTGAAGTTCTTCATGTTGAATCTTGGATTTTGATGGTGAAATCAATTGGTAAATTATTTGATCTAATCTATATATTGAGAAAAGTATATAGGATTTACTATGATAGTGATCAAGGCATAAAGCAAAATGAAGTGCCGAAGTCAAGATCGAGAATTCGTTGGGAGTTCGAGAGTTCGTCAGGAGTCCAGAGGTTTGTCAGGAGTCTGGAGGTTCATCGGAAGTGCCATTGGAATTGGTCAAGAAGTCCAGGAGCTTGCCAAAAAAGCTCATCAGAACTCACCAAGAATATTATCGTGAAGTCTAGGAGCTTGTTGGGAGTCTATTGGAAGATTAACGAGAGATCATCGGAAGTCTGTCGGAAGATCATCAGAAGTCCACGGGAAGATCGTCGGAAGAAACCTAGACTTACTAGACTTAATTTGTTTAGTGTGTGCCTTAAAAATCAAAGTTACCACATAATTAGAGTTAGGATTGGGAGGTAATCACACTAACTCAATTAGGGGCCATCTAAGCCCAAAAAAAGACTGAATTACGTCGGATGGAAGGCCCACTCAACCACTTGGAGCCTTGCCAGGCTATGATGGACTTACTTAGTTTTGCTTAAGTCGTGTGGCACCCTTGCCTGTCCGTCCATAAAGGTCAACCTCCCTGAAACCTCCTAGAGTCCCTTAGGACCTACAAAAGAGAAAATAGGTTAGAGAAAGTGCCTCACTCGGGGTCAACAAGTAATTATTTCATAAAACACTTCATAGCCATACAAATTACAAACAAACTTTATAAGCTCTAAATGGTTGCACAACAAAAGGTCCAAATGGTCCACTATAGATCGAAATCTTCCACAAGTGTCCACATGACACAACCTTGATTTACAAGCCTAAGATGGCCACTGAACCCAACTAAATTAGGGCTATTAAGCCTTCGATCTTCCCTCTATGTGTTGTGCAAAGCATGAACAAACCAAAAGATATAACATACATGAGCATTATGTTAAACACCCTATTTACAGTTTTGTCAATGACAAGACTATTAGGGTCGAGTCAGCTAGTAATAGGGGGGTGGGGGGTGAATTAGCGTAGCAGTAAAAACATCAATTTCAAAAAATATTCATTTATTGAAAATCGATCAGAAAGATGTTAACTTAAAAGTGTATGGAAGCGTAGTGAAAATAAAACAGTTTGTAGTAAAGGTAAATTACACAAAAGAAATACAAATTAGATTTTTATAGTGGTTCGTTCGTCGTGACCTACATCCACTCTCGATTCCTCTTCACTCAAGGCCACAGGCTTTCACTACCGATCTTCCTTCAATGGACGAAGACCAACTACCCTTTTACACCCCTATTCTCCTTTTTAGAAGTTTAGGAGACAACCTTTTACAAGCACTCACTCCTCTCTAAATAGAATTCTAAACTTAGAATTAGAGGAGGGGATCTCTCAGGTGATTACTACAGTGTTTTCTCACTTTTAAATTCTCTTTGCATGTGTACGTTAACAAGGGATGAGAGGGGTATTTATAGGCCTCAAGTGGACTCAAACCTAGAGCCTAAAATAGTCTCATCCCGGATTTCTCGGGTCTTGGCGGTACCACTGCTTGTGCTGGGCGGTACCATCGCCTACAGCACTAACACTAGGCGGTACCATTGTCTGATAGTCTCTCGAAGATTGTGTTTGGACAGTACCACCACCCGACATAGTCTTGAAAATTGTGCCATGATGGTTCTACCTGTTGGGTTACTATTTGGGTCTACTTGGCCAAACACAACCTAAAATTAGGCCCAATTAGCCCATAATTGAGTTTGCCCAATTCCAACCCAATTACGCCTAAACCTACTTCGATCTTGACAATTATTACAAAGCTAATAAAATGTTATCTGGCATGTCATTAGTTCATCGATGCCTCATCCGATTCTTCGGCTCATCGTCCTCTCTTGTGGCCTATTGCCTAATGGCCAATTGACCTTTATAACTCCAATTTTCTTGATGTAATTTTTGCTCTTCTTGGCTTGATGCCCGAACCCATGGCCCAAGGCCTTCTGTCAATATGTCGACCGATCATCCGACTCGACGTCTAATTTTTTGACATGTTCCACTCCTACTTAATGTGATTCTTTCTACTTTTAATTATCTCTCCCTGATCGAAGCTTCCTGTTGTTAGGATCGAGAGCACTAAGAGGGGGGGGGTGAATTAGTGCAGCGGAAATCTTTCTGCGATTAAAACCGAAAGTTGCGTTCGTTTGATAAAAACTATTTAGATATAAAAGCTGATTCTAAGATTACTTTAACTTAAGATTAAGTGAGATGATGTTAAAGTAAATCTACAAAGGCAGTTTGCAGTTTATGATGAAAATCAGAATGCAAGCGCAAACTGAAATGCGACATTCGTACGATAAAACCGGTTTACGTCTAAATGCCAATTTTGAAGATACTGAACTTTGAGATATGTTTTATAAATGCGCAGAAGGTAGTTTGTAGTTATGATTGAAATCAAAACGTAAACGTAAACTGAAATGTAATGATCGTACGAAAAAACCGATTTACGTCTAAACGCAGATTCGGAAAGCTCTGAACTCAGAAACTTGTTCGTAAAAGCGCAGAAGGCAGTAGCTATTTAGGAGGTTTACAGTAAAGATAAAATGCTCAAAGTAAATGCAAACCGAGATTTAGAGTGGTTCGGTCAATCTTGACCTACTCCACTTTTGGCTTCCTCCACCGATGAGGTCACCGACGTCAACTAGAGGCCTTCCTTCAATAGGCGAAGGTCAACCACCCTTTTACAGTTTCACTCCTTTTGACAGGCTTAGGAGACAACCCTTACAGAAATTTTCTCTCCTCTCTTTACAACTCAAAACTTTGAAGAACAGAGGGAGGAGAACTTTTGGCCTTTACAACAATTTTGAGCTCTAAGAATCACAGAAAGAGATCAAGATTTCGAGTGTAAGTTGCTACCTTTCAGTGCTGAATGGGTGGGGTATTTATAGGCCCCAACCCAGTTCAAATTTGGAGCTCAAAACTGTCAATTCCCGGAATTCCGGGATCAGGCGGTTGCACCTCCTGACTGGGGCGGTTGCACCGCCTGCCAGAGCTCGAAGACCGAGCTCAGGCGGTGCTACCTCCTGTCAGGGGAGGTTGCACCGCCTAGTCTTGCTCGGAAACTGAGCCTAGGCGGTGCTACCTCCTAGCTGGGGTGGTTGCACCGTCCAGTCTCCCTGGGAGACTTAGCCCAGGCGGTGCTACCTCCTGGCTTGGACGGTTGCACCTCCCACAACAATCAGGGTCCGAATGGGTAGATCCATTCGGCCCAATTTGGGTTTTTCAGGGGCCCAATTGCCCCAAGATTAAACTAATGGGATCATCTCCCATTTCCAACTTAATCATTGTGCTAACTACGATAAATCCTAAGACAATTTCTGCAGCTTGCTCCGTTGCATCAATCGATTCTTCCAGTGAGTTTCCGGTGAACTTCCGTCGATCATCTGATGAACCCTCGGTGATGCTCCTGTGGACTTCCGGCAAACTCCTGGACTTGCGACGATCCACTTGGCGAGTTTCAACGAGCTTCTTTGGCAAGCTTATGGACTTCTCGGATTTGTTCCCGTAGAACCTTCGGCGATTGTCCGAACTTCCGTCGAACTCTTGAACTCCCAACGTGATCATTGTCTTGACTCCGGTGCAACTCCTGCTGCATGTCTAACTTTCATCGTAGTTAATCCTGTACACTTATCTCAACACATAGATTAGGCAACAAATGACAATTGACTTCATCATCAAAATCTGAGATTCAACAATCTCCCCCTTTTTGATGATGGCAATCAATTGATAATGGAGTTAACCTTAACTCCCCCTGTCTATATGCCATACTTGAGATAAGTCATTCTTGAATTCAAAACCTTAAGAATTCAAGAGACATAAGTTAAAATTATTTGAACTTTTCAATATTCCCATCATGATTCCTATCATGATGTATCTCTCTGAAGATGATGTCAAGGCTTGACATTCATTTTCAAATTTTACAAGTTTGAATGATGGTAATAGTAACAATTCATCATATTGTAAGATATCAACATGTAAAACTATGAAGTATGATTTTAATATCATTACACGATGTACACATTTTAAGTACACATTTGAAAGATATCAGCATGTAAAACTATGTAGTATGATTTTGATATCATTACATGATGTACACATTTTAAGTACACATTTCAAATATTTTAGCAAGTATTACATTTCATCACACGGTAAGATATCAACTCGTAAAATTACGATGCAAGTTTTTGTTTGATATCTTAACACGATACAAGGCATAATGCAAATCATATCATTTATTCATATATCTCTTGGTCATGCAAGCATGGCATAATTATAGCATCAGTGTTTATAGCATCAATTCATATATTTCTCCCCCTTTGTCATCAACAAAAAGCATGGTAGTTGTGATATTAGGAGAACAATACAAGTAAATTTTGAGTATAAGTGCGATGATTGTTTCATGCCTTTACTTGATTCATGTTATTTCCAATAGTAAATGATAGGAAATTAAGCATATAAAGGAAAGCATGATTCGTAGATTGCTTTGAATACTTCTTCCTTTGTTATAATCTTTTTGCATGAAGGAGGAAAGCCATTTGTGATACCAGCGATTTGCGAGTTTACTTTGAGTCAAGATATGTGTGTGAAACAGCTTTTTGCAAGTAAAAATACTATCATCCATGGAATTCATAAGCAGGAATCATTTCATCAAATCCATTTCAGAAAAAGTTAAAATCTGATTTTTAGCATTCCAATTGTTTAGCAAATCCGAAAATGAAATGAACTCTTTCATGCATTCGGACAAGACTATGCTGCAGATTTTCAAATGAAGACAAAACAATTTTATTTTCAACACATAATTTCCAACATGTTATTTGGGCATGTAATGACAATCATGTGATTTGATTATTCATTAAAGTCCGAAAGAGAATTTTAACTAGTTTATGTGTTCGGACACATCAACATTCCTAATTCTCTTCTTATGAAATCAAATTGTTCTTCACTTATAGGTTTTGTAAAAATATCAGCTAGTTGATGTTTGTTGTCAATGAACTCTATGATTACATCTTGATTAGTAACATGATCTCGTATAAAGTGATGTCTAATATTAATATGTTTTGTTCTTGAGTGTTGTATAGGATTCTTTGTTAAGCATATTGCACTTGTGTTATCACATTTAATGGGAATATTTTTAAGATGAACTTTATAATCTTCTAAAGTGTTTTTCATCCATACAACTTGTGCACAGCATGCACTTGCTGCAATATATTCAGCTTCGGTTGTTGATAGTGCAACCGAGTTTTGTTTCTTAGATGACCAAGAAACAAGGGCATGCCCTAAAAATTGACATGTTCCTGATGTCCTTTTTCTATCTAGTCTACAGCCAGCAAAGTCTGCATCAGCATAAGCAATTAACTCAAGATTTTCTGATTTTGGGTACCATAATCCTAGATTTGTGGTACCATTAAGATATCTAAGTATTCTTTTAACTGCTTTGAGATGAGATATCTTAGGGTTTGATTGAAATCTAGCACAAAGTCCTACACTGAACATGATGTCTAGTCTAGTTGCAGTGAGGTAAAGTAAACTTCCTATCATACCCCTATAAGTCTTTTGATCGAAACTTTCTCCACTTTCATCAATTTCTAACTTAGTGGAGGTGCTCATAGGAGTGTTAATAGCTTTTGAGTTATTCATATTAAAATATTTTAGTAAATTCATAGCATATTTAGTTTGACTAATAAAGATGCCATTGTTTAGTTGTTTGATTTGTAAACCTAAGAAGAATGTTAACTCTCCCATTAAACTCATTTTAAATTCAAGACTCATAGTTTTAGCAAAAGATTCACAAAGAGATTAATTCTTGGAACCAAAGATAATATCATCAACATAAATCTGAACAATGAGAAAATTATTTTCAAAATTCTTGATGAATAATGTAGTATCAACCTTGCCTTTTATAAAATTATTTTCAATAAGGAAAGAACTAAGTCTCTCATACCAAGCCCTCGGAGCTTGTTTTAAACCATAGAGAGCTTTAATTAATCTAAACACATGATTAGGGAGGCTATTATTTTCAAATCCAGGAGGTTATTCAACATAGACTTCTTCAGAAATAAAGCCATTAAGAAAAGCGCTTTTAACATCCATTTGAAACAGCTTAAAATTATTACTATTAGCGTAGGCAAGGAGCATCCTTATGGCTTCTAATCAAGCCACAGGAGCGAAGGTTTCTTCGTAATCGATACCTTCTTCTTGGTTGAAACCTTTGGCCACTAGTCTAGCCTTGTTTCTAACCACGATACCATTTTCATCTTGCTTGTTTCTAAAGACCCATTTAGTACCAATAACTAAATGGTCATTTGGCCTAGGAACAAGCTTCCACACCTCATTTCTATCAAATTGATTTAATTCATCTTGCATTGCGATAATCCATGAATCATCTTTCATGGCTTCGTCAACGCATTTGGGTTCAATTTGGGAGAGAAAAGCAGTGTTGGCACAAAAATTTTTAAGAGAGGATCGTGTTTGAACCCCCTTTGATGTGTCTCCTAAGATTAGCTCCTTAGGATGAACATCTATATACTTCCAATCCTTGGGTAAGAATGTTTCGGAAGTGGATGCATTCAAGTTGCTAGTTGGAGATGGGGTTTCATTTAAATTCAAGGAATCAAAATTAACATCATCATCAAAATCGTTTTTCCTGATTTCGGAAATCTCATTGAAAACAATATGAATGGATTCTTCAATAATTAATGTTCTTTTATTGAAGATACGAAAAGCTTTAGAAACTGAAGAATAACCAAGAAAGATTCCTTCATCGGATTTAGCATCAAATTTTCCTAAGTTATCTTTTTCATTCAAGATAAAGCACTTACACCCAAAGACTTTAAAATATGAAACATTGGGTTTTTTGTTGTTCCATAACTCATAAGGAGTTTTGGTGAGTAAGGGTCTAACTAGAACTCTATTCAAAATATAGCATACAATATTTCCGGCTTCGGCCCAAAAATATTTGGGGAGGCTATGTTCATTCAACATGGTTCTTGCCATTTCTTGTAAATTTCGATTTTTTCTTTCTACTACTCCATTTTGTTGAGGATTTCTTGGAGTAGAGAAATTATGGTTGTATCCATTGAGTTCACAGAATTCTTGGAAATCATGGTTTTGAAATTCTCCACCATGATCACTTCTAATTGACGAAAACATAAAACCCTTCTCGTTTTGAACAAGTTTACAAAACTTGGTAAAAGATCTAAAGCATTCATTTTTCTGTTTCAAGAAGTAAGTCCATGTGTATCTACTATAGTCATCAACAATGACGAAGGTGTATTTGCTAGGCTTGATGTAGAGATTGGTCCGAACAAGTCCATATGGATCAATTGTAATGGCCTAGAGGTGCTTATTTGATTCTTAGATTTGAAACTACCCTTAATTTGTGTACCTAATTGGCAAGCATCACATACATTATCTTTGATAAACTTGATATGAGGAATTCCTCTTATAAGATCTTTAGATGATATTTGAGTGATTAGTTTCATGCTAGCATGACTTAATCTTCTATGCCAGAGCCAAGAATCCTCATTCAAAACCGAAAAACACATTTCATTACACAAATCATTGATGTCAATAGTGTATACGTTATTTTGTTTTAATGTAATCATAGACATGTTTTTGTGTGGTTTTTTAATGATGCAAGCATTAGATTCGAATCTATGTATCCTATCACATAATTGACTAATGCTCAAGAGGTTATGTTTTAAACCATCAACTAACAAAACATCTTCAATAAAGAAGTTGGATTTGTTACCTATGGTTCCTTTGCCAATGATTTTACCCTTGTTGTTGTCTCCGAAGGTGACATATCCTTCGTCTATGCTAGTGAGCTTAGAGAATTGAGATGGATCTCCGGTCATATGCCTTGAGCATCCACTATCAAGGTACCATCTCTTGCTCCTAGCTTGCGATGGTATGTGTTTCTACAAGAAAGGATGATTTTTAGGTACCCATTTGCTTTTGGGTGCCTCAAAGATAGATCTACATTGTTTATCATATTGCATAGAGTTTATCATGGTTCCTTTAGGGACCCAAACTAATTTATTCAGACTTATCTTCTTAAATGGACAATAATGCGTTTTATGTCCAAGTTTGCAACAAAAGTTGCATTTGTTTTGGTGCCGAACATGTAAGATGGTGCCTTTTATGAAGGTGGTTGGATTTTGGTGAGGACTTCTCACAAATCCAATTCCACTTCTTTTGGGAACGTGACCCTTGTTTGCAAGGATCATGTTTAATGACTTGCTACTAACCTCGAATTTCTTCAAGGTGTCCTTAAGTAGCAAGTTTTCCTTTTGGAGAGTTTCTAGATCATGACATTTTATGCATGAGCTTAAACTATCATGATATTCAGCTTTTAACTTATCGAAATTATAAATAAGACTATCATGCTCCTTTTTTAGCAATTTGTATTTTCTACTAATTGTCTTACATTCATCAAATAATTCATGGAAAGCATTTAATAACTCATGATAAGGTAAATCTGCATCAATTAAATCCGTTACCTCTTCTCCAATGGCCATTAGGGCGTAATGAGCAACTTGCTCGGTGTTGGACTCCTCTTCTTCGTATGTGCTCGAATCATCCCATGTTGCTTTGAGCGCCTTCTTCTTTGGTGTTCTCTTTTTGATTTGGGGACAATCACTCTTGTAGTGTCCCGGCTTTTTGCATTCATAGCAAATAACTTGGTCCTTTTTAGGTTCAAGTTTATTTTTTGCGTCATTCTAAAACTTGTTTCTTTTAAAGAATTTTTTAAATTTTCTTGTTAGAAGTGCCAAGTCATCATCATAGTCCTCATCGCTTGAGTTTTCTCTGAAGTGGCCTTCTGAAGTTTTAAGTGCCATATCCTTCCTGTTCTTTGGAAGGATGTCTTCTTATTCTTCATGAACTTTACAAGTCATCTCGTAGGTCATTAATGACCTGATTAGTTCTTCAAGAGGAAAGTTGCGCAGATCTTTTGCCTCTTGAATAGTAGTGACTTTAGGATCCCAACTTTTAGGAAGGGATCTTAGAATCTTATTTACGAGCTCAAAATCCGAAAAACTTTTTCCGAGTCCTTTTAGACCATTGATGACATCCGTGAAACGGGTAAACATGTCGCCAATGGTTTCACTCGGTTTCATCCAGAAAAGTTCAAAAGAGTGTAACAAAAGATTGATTTTTGACTCTTTCACTCTACTTGTGCCTTCATGAGTCACTTCGAGTGTGTGCCAAATATCAAATGCGGTTTCACAAATCGAAACACGATTAAACTCGTTTTTATCAAGTGCACAAAATAAGGCATTCATAGCCTTTGCATTAAGAACGAAAGCCTTCTTCTCCAAATCATTCCAATCGATCATTGGAAGAGAAGACTTCGAAAAACCATTTTCGACAAGATTCCAAAGTTCAAAATCCATAGAAATAAGAAAGATCCTTATTCGGGTATTCCAATAGGTGTAGTCCGTCCCATTGAACATGGGTGGACGTGTAATAGAATGGCCCTCTTGGTTTCCGGCATAAGCCATCTCTCTTGGGTTTTAATCCGTTTGAGAGTTAACCCCACTCTGATACCAATTGTTAGGATCGAGAGCACTAAGAGGGGGGGGGGGTGAATTAGTGCAGCGGAAATCTTTCTGCGATTAAAACCGAAAGCTGCGTTCGTTTGATAAAAACGATTTAGATGTAAAAGTTGATTCTAAGATTACTTTAACTTAAGATTAAGCAAGATGATGTTAAAGTAAATCTACGAAGGCAGTTTGTAGTTTATGATGAAAATCAGAATGCAAGCGCAAACTGAAATGCGATGTTCGTACGATAAAACCGGTTTATGTCTAAATGCCAATTTTGAAGATACTGAACTTTGAAATATGTTTTATAAATGCGCAGAAGGCAGTTTGCAGTTATGATTGAAATCAAAACGTAAACATAAACTGAAATGTAATGATCGTACGAAAAAGCCGATTTACGTCTAAACGTAGATTCGGAAAGCTCTGAACTCAGAAACTTGTTCGTAAAAGCGCAGAAGGCAGTAGCTATTTAGGAGGTTTGCAGTAAAGATAAAATACTCAAAGTAAATGCAAAACGAGATTTAGAGTGGTTCGGTAAATCTTGATCTACTCCACTTTTGGCTACCTCCACCGATGAGGTCACCGACGTCAACTAGAGGCCTTCCTTCAATAGGTGAAGGCCAACCACCCTTTTACAGTTTCACTCCTTTTGACGGGCTTAGGAGACAACCCTTACAAAAATTCTCTCCGCTCTTTACAACTCAAAACTTTGAAGAACAGAGGGAGGAGAACTTTTGGCCTTTACAATAATTTTGAGCTCTAAGAATCACAGAAATAGATCAAGATTTCGAGTGTAAGTTGCTACCTTTCAGTGCTGAATGGGTGGGATATTTATAGGCCCCAACCCAGTTCAAATTTGGAGCTCAAAACTGTCAATTCCCGGAATTCCGGGATTAGGCGGTTGCACCTCCTGACTGGGGCGGTTGCACTGCCTGGCATAGCTCGAAGACTGAGCCTCTGGGCGGTGCCACCTCTGTCAGGGGTGGTTGCACCTCTCTGCCAGAGCTTGAAGACCGAGCTCAGGCGGTTGCACCTCCTGACTAGGGCGGTTGCACCGCCTGCCAGAGCTCGAAGACCGAGCTCAGGTGGTGCTACCTCCTGTCAGGGGAGGTTGCATCGCCCAGTCTCGCTCGGAGACTGAGCCCAAGCGGTGCTACCTCCTGGCTGGGGCGGTTGCACTGCCCAGTCTCCTTGGGAGACTTAGCCCAGGCGGTGCTACCTCCTGGCTTGGGTGGTTGCACCTCCCACAGCAATCAGGGTCCGAATGGGTAGATCCATTTGGCCCAATTTTGGTATTTCAGGGGCCCAATTGCCCCAAGATTAAGCTAATGGGATCACCTCCCATTTCCAACTTAATCATTGTGCTAACTACGATATATCCTAAGACAATTTCTGCAGCTTGCTCTAGTGCGTCAATCGCTTCTTCCGGCGAGTTTCTGACGAACTTCTGTCGATCATCCGATGAACCCTCGGTGATGCTCTTGCGGACTTTCGGCAAACTCCTGGACTTGCGACGATCCACTTGGTGAGTTCCGACGAGCTTCTTTGGCAAGCTTATGGACTTCTAGGATTTGTTCCCGTAGAACCTCCGACGACTGTCCGAACTTCCGTCGAACTCTCGAACTCCTAGCGTGATCATTGTCTTGACTCCGGCGCAACTCCTACTGCATGTCTAACTTTCATCGTAGTTAATCCTGCACACTTATCTCAACACATAGATTAGACAATAAATGACAATTGACTTCATCATCAAAATCCGAGATTCAACACCTGTGTCACTCAAAATGTAGATCAAATAAACACTATCAATTATTTTTATCATCAAAATACGAGATTCAATAATCTCCTCATTTTTTATGATGACAATCAATTGATGGAGTTAACCTTAACTCCCCCTATCAATGTGCCATATTGATAGAACCTTGAATTCAAATTGAATTAAAGTCAAAGTAAATTTAATCATGAAATCATTATGAGTCGAAGCAACATAAAATCATACATAATCAAATTTTCAATACATCATTCTATGCATGATTATCAACATAACTTCTCCCCTTTTGTTATCAATAAAAAGGAGAAGTACAACTAGCAAGTTTTAGAGATATGCAAGTTTTGTAACATATAAGCTAGCAAATTTTTTATTACTTTACAACATGCCTAATTATCAAATCATCATTAATTTTAAAGATGTGCAAGATTATAAATTTTACAAGTTTGCACTTTTGCTTCTTAAGATAGGCATGCTAGCAATTTTTTGTGATGTTCAAGATAGCAAGTTCTTTCTTTTCTTTTGAGAAGTGCAATTTTTGCTTCCTGTGCAATGTTCAAGCTAGCAATTCTAACAAGTTTTACATCATACAAGCTAGCAAATTTTTACATTATTTTAGAAAATGTAAGCTAGCAATATTTGAGATGTTCAAGAAAGCAACTTTTGCTTCTTGAATTATGCAAGTTAGCCATCTTTGTTTCTCTTTTGAGATGAGCAAGCTAGCCTCTTCTTAAATTGTGCAAGCTAGCAAATCTTTCTCTTTTGAGATATGCACACTAGCAATTCTTTCTCCCCTTTTGTCATTGGTAAAAAGAGGGGAATAATAAAACAATGGTGCAATTCATTTCCCTTTATATCAATTTTTAAACTATGACAAAGATAAGGTGTCACTCTTATTGCAATATGCCATAATTGAGATAAATCTTGAATTCAAATTGAATTCAAGTCAAAGCAATTTTAATCATGATTCACATCATATGCAATACATCATGTACATCATTATAAGTATTGCATGCATCATTCCAAATCATAAATATTTCACATTATGATGGTATCAATTTGTCAAATTACATTACATCCTATCTTGCATGATCATAACTTCTCATTTGTATGCATCAACAAAATATCATGCATAATTTCATATCATCACATGAAGGATAACAAGAAAAATTTGGTGATGAGATATATTTCATTAATACAAGGAATTATAAAAATTATATCATGAAAGATAAGATCATGTGAATACTAAAAGAAATGATTCATATAGTAAATCTCTTCTTTAAATAAAATACTAAGGAAAAAATCATAGGAGTACAAAGAAGAGATCTTGATTAAAAAAAATCTCAAGTAATTTTGAGAAATCAAGATCGTGATTTGAATAAAATTCATTCAAATTCAAATCATCAAATCATCAAAATTATTTTCATGAGATTCGTAAAATAACATAAATACATTCATTGATCACCCTTTTTGAAAAATCGATAAAGTAGGGATTGAGAAATTCTTTAAGAAAAATGTTTTCCTTCCTTTTTTTTGTTTGATTTATTTCACACAAGCATGCCCAAGTTTTTTATGCCAAGTCAAAGCATGCATCATCATTTAAGATTGAAAAATAAATTTCATCATCATGACCAAAAAAATAACACATTCAACATACGACTTCTTTAAACAAGACATTTGATTTATCATTTTAATTCCAATGTCAATACATTTTCCTTTTTATGTGTTTCATTTTATGTGACTGATTTCATATAAATATGCTCAAGTTTTTCATATGAAAATCATCCATCTTATTTAAAACCGAAAAAGCAACTTTCATTGTGACAAAGATCAATAAGCCATAAATCACAAAAATCATCATGTATAACTTCAAAATCTTATACATAGTATAAAATCATCAAGCATGTTATCAAAACTTAATATTTTTATTACATCTTACATTATTATTTCATTAAAACATCAAGCATGATTTCATTGAGCATTTTCAATTGAAGTCGGAAATCATCAATTTAGATACACATTATTATTATTATTTTGTAAAAAAAATATACATAGGATTAATCATTAGATTTAAATCTAATATTTTGTTCCTTTATCATAAAATATGTAATTGTCATGATCATTTTTCTTAAATAGCTAGAAAAAGAAGCATGATATATATTTTTTATTTACTAACTAATTTAACAACAACTCATGAAAAGCATCAAGTAATTTCGAAATAAGGCAAAGGGGTTTTGGTTTCCTCATCGTCGAAAATCGTTAAGGCGTAGTTTGTCACCTCGCCTATGTTCGTTTGTTCTTCATCTTCGGATGAATTTGATTCGTTCCAAGCCACCTTGAGTGGTCTCTTCTTCTTTGGTAATTTCTTTTTAAGTTTATTTTTATTTTTTAATTCTTGTTTAATGATCCTTTTAAATTTTATAGTTAGAAGTTCAAGTTCATCATCACTTGAGCTTTTACTTGAGTGGTCTTTATTTGTTCTAAGTGCCAAATCGTTCCTATTCTTTGGAAGGTTATTCTCAAGCTCTTTGTGAGCATTGAAAGTCATCTCATAGGTCATTAACGACCTGATAAGTTCTTCAAGAGGAAAATTATTCAAATCCTTAGCCTCTTGAATGACCGTTGCTTTAGGGTCCCAACTATTTGGAAGGGATCTCAATATTTTATTAACGAGTTCAATGTTAGAAAAACTTTTACCAACCACTTTTAGACTATTTATGATATCCTTAAACTAGGTATACATGTCTCCAATGGTCTCACTTGGTTCCATCCGAAAAAATTTAAAATCATACATCAAAATATTGATTTTTGAATCTTTAAGTTTACTAGTGCCTTCGTATGTGATTTTAAGTATATGCTAAATATCGAAAGCCATTTTACAAATAGAAACATGATTAAACTCATTTTTGCTCAAAGCACAAAATAGTGCATTCATAGCTCTAGCATTTAAAGAAAATATTCCTTCTCCAAATTATTCCATTCGTTCATTGGAGTAGAAGACTTTTGAAAACCGCTTTCAACAATATTCCATAAATTTAAATCCATTGAAAGCAAGAAAACTATCATTCGAGTTTTCTAATAAGTGTAGTCCTTTCCATTAAACATGGGATGACGAATAATAGAAAAGCTCTCTTGAAATATGAGAAGAGCCATTTCTCCTGGGTGTTAAACCAAACGAGAAAAATGTGATACTGATACAAACTATTAGGATCGAGTCGACCACTAAGATGGGGGGGGGGTGAATTAGTGCAGTGCTAAAAATATCGATTTCGGAAAATATTCGTTCATTGAAAACCGATCGGATATATGTTAACTTAAAAGTGTATGGAAGTGTCATGGAAGTAAAACTATTTATAGTAAAGGTAAATTGCACAAAAGAAATGCAAACCATATTTTTATAGTGGTTCGGTCGTCGTGACCTACATCCACTCCCGATTCCTCTTTACTCGAGGCTACCGGCTTCTACTTTCGGTCTTCCTTTAATGGGTGAAGACCAATTACCCTTTTACACCCCTCTTCTCCGTTTCATAGGTTTAGGAGATAACCTTTTACAAGCACTCACTCCTCTCTAAATAGAATTCTAAACTTAGAATTAGAGGAGGGGATCTCTCAAGTGATTACTATAGCGTTTTCTCACTTTTAAATTCTTTGTGCTTGTGTATGTTAACCAAGGATGAGAGAGGTATTTATAGGGCTCAAGTGGATTCAAACTTTTAACCTAAAAGTGTCTCATCTCGAGTCCTAGCGGTACCACCGATTATAGCACTAACACCGGGTGGTACCACTGCCTAGTTTGGCAGTATCACCACCTAACAGTCTCTCAAAGACTGTGTCTAGGTAGTACCACCACCCAAACCGACGGTGCTACCATCGGACATAGTCTTGGAGACTATGCCACGACGGTTCCACCTATTGGGTCATTTTTTGGGCTTTTTACTTAGCCCAACACAGGCCAAACTTAGGCCCAATTGACCCCTAATTGAGTTGGCCCAATTCATACCCAATTACACCTAAACCTACTTCGATCTAGATAATTATTCCAAAGCTAATCAAATATTATCCAATATGTCATTGGTTCATCGATGCCTCGTCCGATTCTTCGGCACATTGTTCTCTCTTGCGTCCTATTGCCCAATCGACTAGTTGACCTCCGCAACTCTGATTTCCTTATCATAATTTTCGCTCTTCTTATCCCGATGCCCGAACCCATGGCCCAAAGCCTTCTATTGATATGTCAACCAATCCTCCAGCTTGACATCCAATCTTCTAACATATTCCACTCCAGCCCAACATAACTCTTCTTGCTTTTAATTGTCTCTCTCTAATCGAAGCTTCCTGCATCACTCAAAATGCAAATCAAATAAACACTATCAATTTGTTTCATCATCAAAATCCAAGATTCAACAAAGGAGGTGGCACTGCCTATGGTGGGCAATGGAACCGCTTGAGGCTCAGCCTCCCAAGATATTCGGGCAATTGTACCGCCGGCAGTTAATGTTGCTAGGCATTGGTATTGCCTTGTCAGGTGGTGGTACCACCAGAGCCTAGTCTCCAAGGCTCTGTCAGGACATAGTACCACCAATAATGGTGGTATCGCCAGAGCCTAGTCTCCGAGGCTCTATCAGGATGTAGTCTTTGAGCCTAGTCAAAGTGTCAGGCGATAGTACCACCCAATAATGGCAGTAGTACTGTCAGTACCCCGAAAATTAAGGATGTGACACTTTTTGGCTTCAATTTTGAAGCTAACTGAGAGCTATAAATACCCCTTACTTCTTAGCTAGTAAAGCATAGAGAAATGATAAAAACTAAAACAAAAATATAGTGAAATAGCTTATAAAAGTTGAGAGTTTACCTTAATCATTTCTAAGTGTGAAAGTTTGTAAAAGGAGGGTGAAACACTTGTAAAAGTTCTGTAAAGGGGTGATTGATCTTTGCCGTTCAAGAAAGATCAATAATGGAAACTGGTGACCTCATTGGAGGAGGTGTCGGTAGGAGATGTAGGTCGGATGACCGAACTACTATAAAATTTATGTGTTCTCTTCTTGATGCATATTTTACTTTTGCTGCATTCTTCATTACTTCATTGTATACTGTCTAATCCCCTTCTCTCTACTCACTTACAAACTTATTCGAGTCAAACATCTTTTCAAAATATTTTCGTCAAACTAAGAGTTTCATTGCACGATGTTTTCCGAAGTTGTTTAAATTTGTCATTTTAATCTATTACACTAATTCACACACACCCCCCCCCCCCTCATTGTGTCATTCTTAATCCTAACAATTGGTATCAGAGTGAGGTCACTCTCATTTTAGTTTGAAACTCAAGAGAGATGACGTTTGCTGGCAACCAAGAGGGTCACTCAATAACACATCCACCTATGTTCAATGGGATGGATTACACCTATTGGAAAACTAGAATGAGGATTTTTCTAATTTCTATGGATTTTAAGTTATGGAACATTGTGAAAAATGGCTTTCAAAAGTCTTTTATTGTAATTAACTATTGGAATGAGTTGGAGAAGAAGACTCTCTTCAAATATCAAGGTTATGAATGCCTTATTTTATGCTTTAGATAAAAATGAGTTCAATCGAGTGTCTATTTATGAAATGACTTTTGATATTTAGCATGTTAGGAATGAGTCGGCACTAAGAGGGGGTGTGAATTAGTGCAGCCGATAAAAATGTCGATTTCAAAATTTATTCGTTTGTTGAAAACCAATCAGAAAGATGTTACCTTGAAAGTATACAGAAGCGTAGTGAATGTAAGAATTCAGTTTGCAATATAAGGAAATAGCATGAAGGAAATGCAAACCAGATTTTTATAATGGTTCGGTCATTGTGACCTACATCCACTCTGCTGATTTCTCTTCCGTCGAGGCCACCGACATCCATTAATGGTCTTTCTTCAATAGGCGAAGACCAACCACTTTTTTACACCCCCTCTTCTCCTTTTCACAGGTTTAGGAGACAACCTTTTACAAGCACTCACTCTTCCTATACAGAATTCTAAACTTAGAACTTTAGAGGAGGGAATCTCTCAAGTAATTACTATAGCATTTTCTCACTTTTAAATTCTTTGTGCTTGTGTATGTTAACCAGGGACGAGAGAGGTATTTATAGGCTTAAAATGGATTCAAACTTGGAGCCTAAAAGTGCCTCATCTTGGGTTTCCGGGGTACTAGCGGTACCACTACTTGTGCTGGGCAGTAGCACCACTTACAACACTAACACTGGGTGGTACTACTGCCCAGTTTGGTGGTACTACCGCTTGACAGTCTCTCGAAGACTATGTTTGGGTAGTGCCACCACCTGACATAGTCTCGGAGACTGTGCCATGACGGTGCCACTTATTGGGTCACTATTTGGGCCTTCCATGACGGTGCCACCTGTTTGGGTCATCGAAAACTTTAATGTATAAAACATTAGGTTTTTTTTTTATTCCACAATTCATAAGGAGTTTTGGAATGTAATGGTCTTACTAGAACTCTATTCATGACATTGCATGTCGTATTAATGGCTTCGGCCAAAAAATATTTGGGTAGGCTATGTTCGTTCAACATGATTCTTGTCATTTCCTATAAATTTCTATTTTTTCTTTCTACTACTATATTTTGTTGAGGATTTCTCAAAGTAGAGAAGTTGTGATTGTATTTATTAGATTCACAAAAATTTTAGAAATCATGGTTTTAAAATTCGCCAATGTGATCACTCTGAATTGATGAAATCATAAAGCCTTTTACATTTTGAACAAGTTTACAAAACTTAGAAAAATACCTAAAGCAATAACTTTTGTGTGCTAAGTGTTAGGAACGAGTCGACACTAAGGGGGGGGGGGGTGAACTAGTACAGCGGATAAAAGTCGTCTATTTGAAAAATTCTTTCATTCCAATTAAACCCATTTCAGAAAGATATTAAGTTTGAAAGTGTATGGAAGGGTGTGCAGCAAAAGTAATGAGGAAGACAGTTTGCAATAAAGTTAAATTGCAAGAATAGAAAAGCAAACCGAGTTTTATAGTGGTTTGGTCGTCGTGACCTACATCCACTCCATAGATTCGTCTTCCGTCGATACCATTGGCATCCACTAATAATCTTTCTTCAATAGGCAAAGATCAACTATCCTTACAACTCGATTCTTCTTTTAACATGTTTAAGAGAGAACCTTTACAACCTCCCTTCACTCCCTTCTTAAACAAGATTAATATTTTAGAGTTTGAGAGGAGTTTACACAAGATTACAATAGTATTTTCTTTTCTTTTTACTCTCAGTTATGTGCATGTTAACTAGGGATGAGAGAGGTATTTATAAGCTTCAAGTTGATTCAAACTTAGAACCTAAATAGATCACATCCCAGGTTTCCCGGGTCCTGGTGGTACCACAGCCTACAACATTGACACTAAGCAGTACCACCGCTTGGGAGACTATGTTTGGGTGGTACCAACGCCCAAACTGGTGGTACCACCACTTGATAGTCTCGGAGACTGAGTCTGGGCAGTACCATTACCTAGACCGATGGTACCACCGCCTGATATAGTCTCAAAAATTGTGCCACGATGGTTCCACCTATTAGGTAACTCTTTGGGCTTTTCACTTGGCCCAACACAGCCTAAACTTAGGCCCAATTAGCCCATAATTAAGTTAGCCCAATTCTAAATCAATTATATGCTAACTATGAAATTTAAGGTATACAATAAGCTAAATAAGTCTGGTAAGTCTAGGTTTCTTCTAGTGAGCTTCCGGTGATCTTCCGGTGAACTTCCGATAATCTTTCGGCAATGTTCCAACGGACTCCTGACAAGCTCCTAGACTTCGCGACGATCTTCTTGGTGAGTTCCGATGAGCTTCTCTAGCAAGCTCCTAGACTTCTCGGTCAATTCCGATAGAACTTCTGATGAACGTCCAGACTTCTAACGAACTCTCGAACTCCCAACGAAATCTCATTCTTGACCGGGACTTCATTTTGCTTTATGCCTTGATCGCTATCATAGTTAATCCTACACACTTAAAACCTACTTCGATCTAGACAATTATTATAAGGCTTAAATCAAATATTGTCCGACATGTCATTGGTTCATTGATGCTTCATCTGATTCTTCGGTGTATTGTCCCCTCTTGCGGCCTATTGCCCAATCGGCCAGTTGACTTCTGCAACTCCGATTTCCTTAGTTAATTTTTGCTCTCCTTGGCCTAATGCCGGAACCCATGGCCGGAAGCCTTCTGTCTATATGTCGACCGATCCTCTGGCTCGACGTCCAATATTCTGACATGTTCCATTCCGGCCCAATATGATTCTTCCTGCTTTAATTGTCTCTCCCTGACCGAAGCTTCCTGCGTCACTCAAAACATAAATCAAATCATAAACACTATCAATTGGTTTAATCATCAAAATCCGAGATTCAACAATCTTCCACTTTTTGATTATGACAACCAATTGATGACGGAGTTTAAACAAACTCCCCCTATCAATATGACATATGTGAGATGAACCTTGAATTCAAAATGAATCCAAGTCAAAGCAATATTTTATCATGAATAATTGCAATATGTGATCATGCATAATCAAAATTTTAAGACATCATTCAATGCATGATTATCATCATAACTTCTCCCCTTTTGTCATCAACATAAAGGAGAAGTACAACTAGCAAGTTTTTAGACATAATTTCAAATCATTGCATTTATCATCATGCAAGCTAGCAAGTTTTTTGTAAAATTTTTTACACCTTTTGATATATGCAAGATAGCAAGTTTTTGCATCTACTTGAAATGTGGAAGCTAACATTTTTGTGTTTTGTGGCAATTCTTTCTCCATGCAATTTGCAAGCTAGCAAATTTAGTAAATTTTACATAATTTTGGAACATGCAAGCTAGCAAATTTTACACATATGAAATTTGGTAAAATTTTTGAATTCAAGGAGATGAGCAAGCTTTTTGCTTCTCTTTATGATGTGCAAACTAGCAACTTTTTCCTTCTTGACGTATGCAAGCTAGCTAGCATGCTAGCAAACTCCCATTAAATGTGTAAGATAGCGTGTTTTTCTCTTTTGAGAAGTACAATTTTTGCTTCCTTTGTAAAGGGCAATCTAGCAAAATTTTATATCATTTTATAACATGCAAGGTAGCAATTTGGCACGTGTCACTTCTCTTTGAAGTATGAAGGCTAGCAAGTTTTTGAAAAAGAATGCAAGATAGTAAATAGCAAGCTAGCAAGATAGCAATGCATCATTTTAGAATATACAATCTAGCAAGTTTTGCCTTTCTTTGAAATGTGTAAGCTAACAAGTTTTAGCTTTTTCTTGAATTGTGCAAGCTAGCAGATTTTATCTTCCCCTTTATCATTATAAAAAAGAAGGGACTAATATAATTTTATAATTTTTTTCTCTTTATATCAATTTTCATATCTTGACAAAGATAAATATATCATTCTTAATTCAATATGTTTGTGCATCAATATAGTTTTAAATTAAAACATGCACAATTTCAAAACCTTACATTTCATCCTTACCTCATGCATGATACAAAAAATAAATCATCACTATGGGCATATCATACATGATACTCAAGCATTCATAATATATCATTTTATCAAAAAAAATATAGTATTGCATGCATCATTCCAAATCATAAATATTTCACATCATGATGGTATCAAATGTCAAATTACATTACATCCTATCATGCATGATCATAACTTCTCATGAGTATTTCATGCATAATTTCATTTCATCACATGAAGAATATCAAGAAAAATTATTTGGGTGATGAGATATACTTCATGAATACAAGGAATTATAAAAATCATATCATGAAAGATAAAATATCAAAGATCCTGAAGGATTAAGTCATGAATACTAAATGACATGATTTTTCTTGACAAATCTCCCTTTTAGGAAATAATAAAAAAAAACATGGGAGTTCAAAATTAGATCTTGATTCATAGAAAAATTTCAAGTATCAATATCGAGAATTCAAGATCATGATATAGATAAAGACATTCCTATAGCAAAATGTGTCATGAGAGAACACATAAAGGATCTCAATTCATGTATAATATCTCTCAATTTATTATGAATCATAAAATTCTAATTATAAAAAATCATGGTTCATTTGGATAATAGATAGCAAAAAGAAACATCAAGGATAAAAGATCTTGATTTATATAGGGTAAATCTCAATTTATAAATATCGAGAAATCAAGATAAAAATTTTGGTTAGATGAAACTCATCCAAATTCAAATCAACAAATCATCAAAATCAATTTCAAGATATTCAAAATGACATAAATAACTTTATCAATCTCTTTTTGAAGAATCAATAAGATAGAGAAAAAGAAATTTTTAAGAAAAATACTTTCCTCTTTTTAGTTATTTCAATTCATGTGATTTATTTTATAGAAGCATGCCTTTTTTTTATTTATACCAAATTAAAATATGTATCAACGTTTAGGATTGAAAAATAAATTTCATCATAAAAACCATCAAGAACAAAAAAAAATATAACACATTAAACATAAGGCTTCTTCAAACAAGAGATTTAATTTATCATTTTAATTTCAATGATAATATATTTTTCTTTTTATGTGTTTCATTTTATTTGATTGATTTCATATAAATATGCTCAAGTTTTTCATATGAAAACCATCCATCTTGTTTAAAACCAAAAACGCAACTTTCATTGCGACAAAGATCAATAAGCCATGAATCACAAAAATCATAATGCATAATTTCGAAATATAAACTTATTAAGCATGATCATTATGCATCACTACTTTGGGCATGATGTCAAAACATGGTTTCAAGTTTTCAAGGTATAACATGCATAATTTCAAACTATAAACTCATTAAGCATGATATCATCAATCATGGTTTCATAAAGCATTTGCAATCAAAGTCAGAAATTATCAATTTAGATACACATTATTATTATTATTTTGAAACATACATAGGATTAATCATTATATTTAAATCTAATATTTTGTTGTATTTTCATAAAACATGCAATTGTCATTATAATTTTCAAAATTAACTAGAACAAGAAAAGCATGATACCCTTTTATTTATTATATATATATATATATATATATATATACTAACTAATTTAAAAATAACATATAAAATGCATCAAGTAATTTCAAAATAAACTAAGGGGGTTTCATTTGAGTGTTTTACCTCATTGTCGAGAGTAACCAAAGTGAAGTTTGTTGTTTCGTTTTCATCGGTTTGCTCCTCTTCGGATGCACTTATTTCATCCTAAGTCACTTTGAGCTCTCTCTTCTTCTTTGCAACTTCTTTTTAAGTTTATTTTTATTCTTTAATTCTTATTTAATGAATTTTTTAAGTTTTATAGCGAGAAGTTCAAGTTCATCATCACTTGAGCTTTCGCTCGAGTGGTCTTCACTTGTTCTAAGTGCCAAACCTTCCTATTCTTTGGAAAGTTATTCTTATATTCATTTTGTACCATACAACTCATTTTATAGGTCATTAAAGATCCGATAAGTTCTTCAAGAGGGAAAGTATTCAAATCCTTGGCCTCTTGAATAACCGTTATTTTAGGATCCTAAGTTTTAGAAAGAGATTATAAAACTTTATTAACAAGTTCAAGATTCGAAAAACATTTGCCAAGAGCTTTTAAGCCATTGATGACATCAGTAAAACGGGTGTACATGTCAACAATGGTTTCACATGTCTTCATTCAAAATAGTTAAAAATCATGCATCAAAAGATTTATCTTAGAATCTTTTACTCGACTAGTGCCTTCGTGTATGATTTCAAGTGTGTGCCAAATGTCAAAAGTTGTTTTACAAGTAGAAACCCGATTGAATTCATTCTTATCTAAGGCATAAAATACAGCATTCATATCTCTAGCATTTAAAGAAAAAGTCTTCTTCTCCAAATCATTCCAACCATTCATTGGAAGAGAAGACCTTTGAAAACTGCTTTCGATAATATTCCATAAATTCAAATATATTGAAAGCAAAAAAACTCTCATTCGAGTTTTCCAATAAGTGTAGTCCATCCCATTAAATATGGGAGGATGAACGATAGAAAAGCACTCTGAAAAGTAAAAAAGAGTCATTTCTCTTAGGTGTTAAACCAAATGAGAAATAGCGTGGCTCTGATACCAACTGTTAGGAATGAGTCCGAATTAAGAGGGGGGGTGAATTAGTACAATGGATAAAAATATCGATTTTAAAAATTAATTATTTATTAAAAATCGATCGGAAAGATGTTAACTTGCAATCGTATGGAAGCATAGTGAATGTAAGAATTCAGTTTACAATATAAGGAAATGGCATGAAAGAAATGCAAATCAGATTTTATAGTGGAAGACCAACCACCTTGAGGCCATCGACATCCACTAATGGTTTTCCTTCAATAGGCAAAGACCAACCACCTTCTTACACCCCTCTTCTCCTTTTCATAGGTTTAGGAGACAACTTTTTACAAGCACTCACTCCTCCCTATACAAAATTCTAAACTTAGAACTTTAGAGGAGGAAATCTCTCAAGTAATTACTACAGTGTTTTCTCATTTTTAAATTCTCTGTGCTTGTGTATGTTAACTAGGGATGAGGGGTATTTATAGGCTTTAAGTGGATTCAAACTTAGAGCCTAAAAGTGTCTAATCTTAAGTTTCTGGGGTACTAGCAGTACCACCGCTTATGTTGGGTGGTACCACCGCCTATAGCACTAAAATTGGGCATTGGCAATGCCCAGTTTGGCGATACCACAACCTGACACCCTGCCACTAGGCGGTACCACCGCTTGACAATCTCTCGGTAATGTTCTAGCAGACTTCTGGACTTCTTGGACTTTACGATGATCTTCTTGACGTGTTCTAACGAGCTTCTATGGCAAACTCTTGGACTTTTCAGTCAAGAAATCTCATTCTTGACTCCGAGACTTCATTTTGCTTTATGCTTTGATCGCTATCATAGTTAATCCTGCACACTTAAAACCTACTTCGATCTAGAAAATTATTATAAGGCTTAAATCAAATGTTGTCTGGCATGTCATTGGTTCATCGATGTTTCGTCCGATTCTTCGGCTCATCGTGCTCTTTTGTGGCCTATTGCCCAATCGACCAATTGACCACTGCAACTCCAATTTCCTTGGTATAATTTCTGCCCTTCTTAGTCTGATACCTGAACTTATGGCCTAAAGCCTTCAGCCGATACATCGACCGATCCTCCAACTCTACGTCCAATCTTCTGACATGTTCCATTCCGACCCAACATGATTCTTCCTACCTTAATTGTCTCTCCCTGATTGAAGCTTCCTGCATCACTTAAAACATAGATCAAATCATAAATTCTATCAATTGGTTTCATCATCAAAATCTGAGATTCAATATAGCACACACTCGAAATCACTCACGAAGGTACTAGTAGAGTAAAGAAGTCTAAAATAAAGCTTTTAGTCGATACTTATGAATTGTTTCGGGTGAAACCAAGTGAGACCATTTGAGACATGTACACCCGGTTTATGGATCTCGTCAATGATCTAAAATCACTTGGTAAAAGTTTTTCTAACTTTGAACTCATTAATAAAATATTGAGATCCCTTCCAAAGAGTTAAGACCCTAAAGTAACGACCATTCAAGAGGCCAAGGATTTGAATAATTTTTCTCTCGAAGAACTTATTAGGTCATTAATAATCTATGACATGTCTTATACTGCTCATGTAGAGCTTAAGAATAACCTTTTAAAGAATAGGAAGGATATGACACTAAGAACTCATGAAGACCACTTGAAAGAAGTTCAAGTGATGAGGACTATAATGATGATTTGGCACTTTTGACAAGAAAGTTCAAAAAATTCATAAAAATAAATAAATCTAAAAATGATACTAAAAATAAAATTGAACAAAAAAAAGAACAAGTTAGATGCTACGAATACAAGAAGTCGAGATATTTCAAAAACGAATGCCTCCAAGTGAAGAAGAAACAACCAAAGAAGAAGAAGATGCTCAATGCAACATGGGATGATTCGAGCGATTCCGAAGACGAAGAACAAAGTAACAAGAAAATCGCTAACTACGCATAATGGCTATCAAAGATGAGGTAAGTGGTTCATTAAATGCAAATTTATCTTTCAATGAGCTGTTAAGTATTTTTCATGATTTGTTCGATGAATGTAGAATAATGAGCAAAAAGTATAATTCCTTGAAAAAGGAGCATGCCCTTTTAAATAATGAATTTGAAAAACTTAAGCATGACAATCCTTCATTGCCTCCATGCACAAAGTGTGAACACTTAGAGTTACTTGAGAAGGAAAACTTGCTATTCCAGGAAACTCTATAAAAATTTAAAGTTGGTAGCAAGTCCTTGAATATGATCTATGCCAACAAGGGTCACATTTATATAAGAGGCAGAATCATATTTTTTAGTAACTCTCACCAAAATCCAACCACCTTTGTTAAAGGCCCTACCTTCCATGTATAACCCCGCACCAAATGAAACTTTTATTGCAAACTTGGACATGTTGCTTATAAATGTCCGTTTAAGAGATATATGTTAGGAACGAGTCAGCATTAAGAGGTGGGGGTGAATTAGTGCAGCGGTAAAATCACGTCAGTTTGAAAATCTTTCGTATGATAAAACCTATTTCGTAAAGAAGCTTAAATTGAAAGTGCATGGAAAAGTATAGCAAGTGATACGAAGGTAGTTTGCAGTTGAAGTAAATTACTGAAAAGAAATGCAAACAAGATTTTTATAGTGGTTCGGACGTTGTGACCTACATCCACTCTACCAATTCCTCTTCCGTCGAGGCCACGAGCATCTACTATTGGTTTTCTTTCAATGGGTGAAGACCAACTACATATTTACACCCCTCTTCTCCTTTTCACAGGTTTAGGAGATAACCTTTACAAGCACACACTCCTCTCTAAATAGAATTCTAAACTTAGAACTTAGAGGAGGGGATTTCTCAAGTGATTGCTATAATGTTTTCTCACTTTTAAACTCTTTGTGCTTATATGTGTTAACCAGGGATGAGAGGAGTTTTTATAGGCCTCAAGTTGATTCAAACTTGGAGCTTAAAAATGTCTCATCTCGGATTTTCTAGGTACGGGCGGTACCACCACCTACAGCTTGATACTAGGCGGTATCATCACCTGATAGTATCTTGGAGAGTGTGTTTGGGCGATACCATTGCCCAGACTAATGGTACCACCGCCTGACACTGACACTGACATTGGGTGGTACCATCGCCTGACATAGTCTCGGAGATTGTGCCACGACAGTGCCACCTATTGGGTCACTATTTGGGCCTTTCACTTGGCCCAATATAGCCTAATCTTGGGCCCAATTGGTCCTAACTGAGTTGGCCCAATTCTAACCCAATTATGTGCTAACTACAAAAATTTAAGGCATACATTAAGCTAAAGTCTAGGTTTCTTCTAGTGAGCTTCCAGCGATCTTCCGACGAACTTCCGATAATCTCTCGATAATGTTCCAACGGACTCCCGGCAAGCTCCTGGACTTCATGATGATCTTCTTGGCAAATTTTGATAAGCTTCTCTAGCAAGCTCCTAGACTTCTTGATCAATTCCGATAGAACTTTCGACGAACATCCGAATTTCCGATAAACTCTAGAACACCCAGCGAAATCGTGTCCTTGACTCCGAGACTTCATTTTGCTTTATGCCTTGCTATCGTAGTTATTCCTGCATAGTTAAAAATCTACTTCGATATAGATAATTATTACTAAGCTAATCAAATATTGTCCTAGCATGTCATTGATTCATTGACGCATTGTTTGATTCTTCGGCGCATCGTCCTCTCTTGCGGCCTATTGCCCAATCGACCAGTTGACCTCCACAACTCTGATTTCCATGGCGCAATATCTGCTCTTCTTGTTGAATCTCGGATTTTGATGATGAAGTCAATTGTCATTTGTTATCTAATCTATGTGTTGAGATAAGTGTGCAGGATTAACTACGATGAGAGTAAGACAAGCAGCAGGAGTTGCGCCGGAGTCAAGATCATGATCACGTTGGGAGTTCGAGAGTTCGACGGAAGTTCGGACGGTCGTCGGAGGTTCAGAGAGAACAGATCCGAGAAGTCCAGAAGCTTGCCAAGCGAAGCTCGTCGGAACTCGCCAAGTGGATCGTCGCAAAGTCCAGGAGTATGCCGGATGTCCGCAGAAGGATCACCGAGGGTTATCGGTTGATCGACGGAAGTTGGCAGGAAACTCGCCGGAAGAAGCGATTGACGCATCGAAGCAAGCTGCAGAAGTTGTCTTAGAGTTAATCGTAGTTAGCATGATGATTAAGCATGAAAATGGGAGGTGATCCCATTAGCTTAATCTTGGGGCAATTGGGCCCCTGAAAAGATTCAAAGTGGGCCGAATGGAGTGAACCATTCGGACCCTGATTGCACCAGGAGGTGCAACCGCCCCAGCCAGGAGGTGCAACCGCCTGGGCTGTGGGGTTGGGAGGTGCAACCGCCCCAGCCAGGAGGTGCAACCGCCAGGGCTGCAAGGCTGGGAGGTGCAACCGCCCCAGCCAAGAGGTTGCACCGCCAGAGCTCAAGTTCCGAGCTCTGCCAGGCGATGCAACCACCGAGCTCAGTCTTCGAGCTCTGGCAGAGAGGTGCATCAGCCTGAGCTCAGTCTCGAGCTCTGCCAGGTGATGCATTCACCAAGCTTAGTCTTCGAGCTCTGGTAGAGAGGTGGATCAGCTTGAGCTCAGCTTGGAGCTCTGCCAGGTGATGCAACCACCGAGCTCAGTTTCGAGCTCTGCCAGGTGATGCAATCACCAAGCTCAGTCTTCGAGCTCTGCTAGGTGATGCAACCATCAAGCTCAGTCTTCGAGCTCTGGCAGAGAGAAGCAATCGGCAGAGCTCAGTCTTCGAGCTCTGCCAGGCGGTGCCACCTCTCCAGTCGAGAGGTGCAACCGCCTGATCCCAGAATTCTGCGATTTGATCGATTTGATCGTTTTGAGCTCGAATTTTGAATTGGGTTGAGGCCTATAAATACCCCACCCATTCAGCACTGAAAAGATAACAGACCCATACCGAAATCGTGATCTTTTCTGTGATTCTAAAGAGCTCAAAAGTGTTGTAAAGCCTTTAAGTCTCCTCCTTCTGTTCTTCAAGTTTTCAATTGTAAAGTGAGGAGAGAAAGGTCTGTAAAGGTTGTCTCCTAAGCCTGTCAAAAGGAGAGAAATTGTAAGAGGGAAGTTTGGCCTTCGCCCATTGAAGGAAGGCACCTAGTTGACGTCGGCAACCTCATCGGTGGAGGAAGCCAAAAGTGGAGTAGGTCAAGGCTGACCGAACCACTCTAAATCTCTGGTTTGCGTTTATTTTCGAGCACTTTATCATTACTGCAAACCTCCCTCATCACTACTGCTCTCTGCGTTTTCACGAACAAGTTCTAAGTGCTGTTCTTCCAAATCTGCATTCAGACGTAAACTCGTATTTTCATACATTACAGTTTACGTTTACGTTTGATTCTGCAGAACTGTTTTCCGCGCTTTTACGAACGAGCTTCCTTGCAGTTTACGCTTACATTTTAATCCTATTAATAACTGCAATCTGTCCTCTACGATTTTACGAACGAGTTTCAACATTTAGACGTAAAACTGCATTCAGATGTAAATCGGCTTTCCTCGCTCATTCATAAGATTTCAGTTCACGTTTACGTCTTGATTTCAACTGCATACTGCCTTCTGCGAGTATACAAACGAGTTTCAAAGTTTAGACGTAAATTTGCGTCTAGACGTAAAACTGCGTTTAGACGTAAATCTGCGTTTAGACGTAAAACTGCGTTTAGACGTAAAACTGCGTTTAGACGTAAAACTGCGTTTAGACGTAAATCTGCGTTTAGACGTAAAACTGCGTTTAGACGTAAAACTACGTTTAGACGTAAAACTGCGTTTAGACGTAAAACTGCGTTTAGACGTAAATCTGCGTTTAGACGTAAATCTGCATTTAGACGTAAATCTGAGTTTAGACGCAAAACTGCGCTTAGACGCAAAACTGCGCTTAAACGCAATCTGCGCTTAGACGCAAACTGCACTTAGATACAAACTGAGAATTTGCTTTTGCATCATAATAGTTTTTGAACGAACGCAGCTTTTGGTTTTTTATTATAAGATTTCCGCTGCACTAATTCACCCCCCCCTCTTAGTGCTCTTGATCCTAACAATTGGTATCAGAGCAAGGTTAACTCTCTAAAGGATTAAAACCCAAGAGAGATGGCATACGCCGGAAACCAAGAGGGGCATTCAATTACACGTCCACCCATGTTCAGTGGAACGGACTACACTTACTGGAAGACCCGAATGAGGATCTTTCTTATTTCTATGGATTTTGAACTGTGGAACCTTGTTGAAAATGGATTTTCAAAATCTTCTCTTCCAATGATCGATTGGAACGATTTGGAGAAGAAGGCTTTCGCTCTTAATGCAAAGGCTATGAATGCCTTATTTTGCGCACTTGATAAAAACGAGTTTAATCGTGTTTCAACTTGCGAAACTGCTTTTGATATTTGGCACACACTTGAAGTGACCCACGAGGGCACAAGTAGAGTGAAAGAGTCAAAAATCAATCTGTTGCTGCATTCTTTTGAACTTTTCCGAATGAAACCGAGTGAAACCATTGGCGACATGTTTACCCGTTTCACGGATGTCGTCAACGGTCTAAAAGGACTCGGAAAGAGCTTTTCGGATTTTGAGCTTGTTAATAAGATACTAAGATCCCTTCCTAAGAGTTGGGATCCTAAAGTCACCGCCATTCAAGAGGCAAAAGATCTGCGAAATTTCCCTCTTGAAGAACTAGTCGGGTCATTAATGACCTACGAAATGACCTGCAAAGCTCATGAAGAGCAAGAAGACATCCTTCCAAAGAACAGGAAGGATATGGCACTTAAAACTTCTGAATGCCACTTGAGAGAAAACTCAAGTGATGAGGATTGTGACGATGACTTGGCACTTTTGACAAGAAAGTTTAAGAAATTCTTTAAAAGAAACAAGTTTAAAAACGATGTGAAAAATAAACTTGAATCAAAGAAGGACCAAGTGATCTGCTACGAATGTAAAAAGCCGGGACACTACAAAAGTGATTGTCCCCAAGTCAAGAAAAGAACAACAAAGAAGAAGGCGCTCCAAGCAACATGGGATGATTCGAGCGCATCTGAGGAAGAGGAGTCCAACACCGAGCAAGTTGCTCATTACGCCTTTATGGCCATCGAAGAGGAGGTAACGGATTTATTAGATGCTGATTTATCTTTCGATGAATTACTAAATGCCTTCCATGATTTATTTGATGAATGCAAAGTTATAAATAAGAAATACAAGTTGCTAAAAAAGCTACATGATAATCTTACTTGTGAGTTTGATAAGTTAAAAGTCGAACATCATGATAGTTTAAATTCATGTATCAAATGTCATGATTTAGAAACTATACAAAAAGAAAACTTGCTACTTAAGGACACCTTGAAGAAATTCGAGGTTGGTAGCAAGTCATTAAACATGATCCTTACAAACAAGGGTCATGCTCCCAAAAGAAGTGGGATTGGATTTGTGAGGAGTCCTCACCGAAATCCAACTACCTTTGTAAAAGGCCCCATCTTACACGTTCAACACCAAACCAAGTGCAACTTTTGTTGCAAATCTGGACACAAGACACATTGTTGTCCATTCAAGAAAATAAGTCCAAACAAATTGATTTGGGTTCCTAAAGGAACCATGATAAACTCTATGCAACATGATAGAAAATGTAGATCTATTTATGAGGCACCCAAAAGCAAATGGGTTCCTAAAGATCATCCGTTCCTATAAAAACATTAAAAGTCTAGGCCGGAGCAAGAAATAATGTTCTGCTCCTTGACTCTCAATGGTCATAAACCAAGAATCAAAAAGGGACTCGCAACGCTTAAGTAACAAGTGGAAGCTATGAAATCACAAATACGATACAATTAGAATATATCATATCCAAATTCATATACCCCCCTGATCTTCAAAACCTGTTCATCTACGAATTAATTCTTGTAGAAACTAAATATGTCATGATCTTAAAAGGGACACCAAACAAACATACGTACGCACGTTAAAAGATCTATCTTACAAAGAGCTTCTTCCTTAAATAAAAACTCATACGAAATCATGTAACAAACATCAATTGCTCTGAAACTCTCCTCAAGGCAAAGGCTCCCTAATCAAATCATCTTAAGTGCTCACCTGCTGCAGGCGGTGGCACCTCTCCAGCTGGCGGTTGCATCTCCAGCTATCACGGGTTGCCAGAGGTTGCACCGCTCCAGCCAGAGGTGCAACCGCCAGCAGCTCTGCTCTTTAAAATCACGCTAGGGCCGGCTGAGGAACCGACCCCAACTCACCCCCATTTCCTCCTCTACTCTTCCAAGTCTCCTCCATTCCCATTTCACTCCTCTAAGCCTTCCAAATACCTCTTGTTTCGGAGCAAAACATCAAGAATCCTTCCTTCTCTTGAAGATTTCACAAAGGTACTCTCTAAGAAGCTCTTAAATTCTGTTTTGTTCTTCATTTACTTTAGCTCATCATCATCCCTCTAAACAGCAGTAGTAATGGGATCTAGAAGATCCTCAAGGGACAAGGGAAAGAGGAGAGTAGTAGAAGAGTTTGATCTCACTCTTTTTGATTCCAAAAACCATGCTGAAAAATTTCTCTCCTTCGAACTAAGAAGCATCAATAAGGGAAAATACGTAGATCTGAATGAACTAAGAGATGTAGAGACTATCCATTGGTTTGCAAACCTAAATCTACTTCCCATTTTGCAGATCAACGAACCCATTTATCCTAGACTAGTTAGATTGTTTTATAACAACATGCAAAAAGATGATGAAGAAAGGATATCAACCTATCTCTTAGGACAACACATTTCAATCACTAATAGATTCATTTGTGATATGATAGGTATTCCCATGAAAAGCATAGGACTTTACTTCAAAGGATCATGGGATGAAAAAACTATTGAAACATCCTACGTTGAAGCCTTAGGAACAATCCTTGCCAATCCTAACGTAGAATCTATTCCTAAAAGTTGTGAACATCTAATGCCCTTTAACACTAAGATACTTCATTATATCATGACTAGTATAATTCTTCCTAAGCAATACCATCATGATGAAGTGAGTCAATTGGAATTAGGAATTATGTACCTAATTATGAAAGAACGTGACATTTGTCTTGGCTATCTGATCCAACAAAACATGTTGGAATTATCTACGAAAGATATGATGCTCCCATATGGTGGAATTATTACTAGAATAATGAAAGCTTACGACATTCAAATACCACTAGAAGAAGAAGTAATGAAATCAGATAGATTCAGCATAATAAACAAAAATCTACTTCACCGACTAAGATGTCACTATAGAAACGGTAACTGGGTTAGAATGCCTAGAAGAACTGATCCCCCTCAGCCTGAACCTGAACCAGAGCCGGAAACCCCAGTCTTTAGGAGTACCCACTCTCCTCCGATCTGTCCCTTTGAGGAAACACATCCGGTTGAGCAAACTCACACATCATCCATCGAAGATATTGGGATTCGGATGGACCGATTTGAGCAACGACAACAACGGCTTGAACTTCGACAAGATCAAATCCTAACCGAGCTACAACAAATCCATCGACAATTTGACTCTTTACTTAGGCACTTTAATCTTCCACCTCATGAATAAGCTTGTATAAACATCTGATGTTTTTGATATGACATGTTGTAAACTCCTTATGTTATTCATGAAGGACTTTGTCTTTATGGTTACCTGATATGCTGTACATATGTTACCCTGATATGGTTATCTTTGTCTGTGTAAGCATATTTGCAAACATCTCTTGTTGTTTATCTCGGTTTTTGCACTGAAACTAAAAAGGTTTAAAAGCCTATGCCTTGAAAATATGAAGCAACATACCAATGTAAGTTGATAAGTCAGCAGTATGACATTGATATGGTTGCTATTGCTAATATGATTGCTATCATGCCATGTATCAAACAAAAATTTGCATCATACGAGCTGATATCTTACCATGTGATGCAATGCTACACTTGCTGAAATAAAAATCCTGCTATGCAATATGATATAATGCTGCACTTGAAATAATTGTGTTACTACATCAAAATTATTTTTCGAATGTTATTACTATTACATGCCTTGACAACGCTTGATCAAATAACATGTTGCAAATTATGTGACAAATATTTTTAAACCAAATGCATGTAAGAAGTTCATTTTTCGGGTTGTATGCTAAAAATGGGATGTTCCCGTACACTCTTATGAAAACTCTTTGGAAAATGACTTTCCTTCGTCAAGCAAAAAACAATAAAGAGATATATGTGTCATGACTTCCTTTATATGCTTGATAATGCTATCATGCTTTTTGTTGATGACAAAGGGGGAGAAAAATATGAATTGATAAACACTATGTCATAGCTGAACTGCCATAATCATATCTATGTCATAGTTGCAAATAGTTGAGTGATGCTATAAACAATGTTATGCCATCCTTGCATCACCAAGAGATATGTGAACATGTACTATAGTTTACATCATATCTTGATTTGATATTGTGAAGAAAATGCAAACTTACTAGAAAATCTCAAATGTGAGCATCATGTAAAAAGTCCTTCGTAGCTTTATATGATTACATGATGAATGGTTACAAACACTATCATACAAACTTGATGATGTATGTCATGCCTTGACATAATTCTTGAAGAGATACATCATGATAGGCATCATGATGGGAGCATTGATAAGTTTAACTGATCTAACTTATCAATACGTCACTTGAATTCTTAGGTCTTGAATTCAAGGTTGACTTATCTCAACTATGGCATATAGATAGGGGGAGTTAAGGACAACTCCTTTATCAATTGATTGTCATCATCAAAAAGGGGGAGATTGTTGAATCTCGGATTTTGATGATGAAGTCAATTGTCATTTGTTATCTAATCTATGTGTTGAGATAAGTGTGCAGGATTAACTACGATGAGAGTAAGACAAGCAGCAGGAGTTGCGCCGGAGTCAAGATCATGATCACGTTGGGAGTTCGAGAGTTCGACGGAAGTTTGGACGGTCGTCGGAGGTTCAGAGAGAACAGATCCGAGAAGTCCAGAAGCTTGCCAAGCGAAGCTCGTCGGAACTCGCCAAGTGGATCGTCGCAAAGTCCAGGAGTATGCCGGATGTCCGCAGAAGGATCACCGAGGGTTATCGGTTGATCGACGGAAGTTGGCAGGAAACTCGCCGGAAGAAGCGATTGACGCATCGGAGCAAGCTGCAGAAGTTGTCTTAGAGTTAATCGTAGTTAGCATGATGATTAAGCATGAAAATGGGAGGTGATCCCATTAGCTTAATCTTGGGGCAATTGGGCCCCTGAAAAGATTCAAAGTGGGCCGAATGGAGTGAACCATTCGGACCCTGATTGCACCAGGAGGTGCAACCGCCCCAGCCAGGAGGTGCAACCGCCTGGGCTGTGGGGTTGGGAGGTGCAACCGCCCCAGCCAGGAGGTGCAACCGCCAGGGCTGCAAGGCTGGGAGGTGCAACCGCCCCAGCCAAGAGGTTGCACCGCCAGAGCTCAAGTTCCGAGCTCTGCCAGGCGATGCAACCACCGAGCTCAGTCTTTGAGCTCTGGCAGAGAGGTGCATCAGCCTGAGCTCAGTCTCGAGCTCTGCCAGGTGATGCATTCACCAAGCTCAGTCTTCGAGCTCTGGCAGAGAGGTGGATCAGCCTGAGCTCAGCTTGGAGCTCTGCTAGGTGATGCAACCACCGAGCTCAGTTTCGAGCTCTGCCAGGTGATGCAATCACCAAGCTCAGTCTTCGAGCTCTGCTAGGTGATGCAACCATCAAGCTCAGTCTTCGAGCTCTGGCAGAGAGAAGCAATCGGCAGAGCTCAGTCTTCGAGCTCTGCCAGGCGGTGCCACCTCTCCAGTCGAGAGGTGCAACCGCCTGATCCCAGAATTCTGGGATTTGATCGATTTGATCGTTTTGAGCTCGAATTTTGAATTGGGTTGAGGCCTATAAATACCCCACCCATTCAGCACTGAAAAGATAACAGACCCATACCGAAATCGTGATCTTTTCTGTGATTCTAAAGAGCTCAAAAGTGTTGTAAAGCCTTTAAGTCTCCTCCTTCTGTTCTTCAAGTTTTCAATTGTAAAGTGAGGAGAGAAAGGTCTGTAAAGGTTGTCTCCTAAGCCTGTCAAAAGGAGAGAAATTGTAAGAGGGAAGTTTGGCCTTCGCCCATTGAAGGAAGGCACCTAGTTGACGTCGGCAACCTCATCGGTGGAGGAAGCCAAAAGTGGAGTAGGTCAAGGCTGACCGAACCACTCTAAATCTCTGGTTTGCGTTTATTTTCGAGCACTTTATCATTACTGCAAACCTCCCTCATCACTACTGCTCTCTGCGTTTTCACGAACAAGTTCTAAGTGTTGTTCTTCCAAATCTGCATTCAGACGTAAACTCGTATTTTCATACATTACAGTTTACGTTTACGTTTGATTCTGCAGAACTGTTTTCCACGCTTTTACGAACGAGCTTCCTTGCAGTTTACGCTTACATTTTAATCCTATTAATAACTGCAATCTGTCCTCTACGATTTTACGAACGAGTTTCAACATTTAGACGTAAAACTGCATTCAGACGTAAATCGGCTTTCCTCGCTCATTCATCAGATTTCAGTTCACGTTTACGTCTTGATTTCAACTGCATACTGCCTTCTGCGAGTATACAAACGAGTTTCAAAGTTTAGACGTAAATCTGCGTCTAGACGTAAAACTACGTTTAGACGTAAATCTGCGTTTAGACGTAAAACTGCGTTTAGACGTAAAACTGCGTTTAGACGTAAAACTGCATTTAGACGTAAAACTGCGTTTAGACGTAAAACTGCGTTTAGACGTAAATCTGCGTTTAGACGTAAATCTGCATTTAGACGTAAATCTGAGTTTAGACGCAAAACTGCGCTTAGACGCAAAACTGCGCTTAGACGCAAAACTGCGCTTAAACGCAATCTGCGCTTAGACGCAAACTGCACTTAGATACAAACTGAGAATTTGCTTTTGCATCATAATAGTTTTTGAACGAACGCAGCTTTTGGTTTTTTATTATAAGATTTCCGCTGCACTAATTCACCCCCCCCTCTTAGTGCTCTTGATCCTAACACTTCTTGGCCCGATGACCAAACTTATGGTCCGAAGCCTTCTATCGAAGCGTCGACTGATCCTTCGGGTCGACGTCCAATCTTCTAGCATGTTTTTCTCTAGCCCAACATGATTCTTTCTACTTTAATTATCTCTCCCTGATCGAAGCATCCTGTATCACTCAAAATACAGATTAAATCATAAACACTCTCAATTTGTTTCATCATCAAAATTTGAGATTCAATAATATAGTCCACACAAATTGATTTGGGTTCCTAAAGAAACTGCAAAGAACTCTATGCAAAACAATAAGTTGAGTAGATCGATTTTTGAGGCACTCAAGGTCAAATTGATACCTAAAAATTACCCTTTTTTTTAGAAATGTTTACTATGACAAGCTAGGAGCAAGAGATGATACATTGATAGTAGATGCTTAAGGCACATGACCGAAGATCCATCTAAATTCTCTAAGCTCACTAGTCTAGACGAAGGGTATGTCACTTTTAGAGATAACAACAAGAGTAAAATCATTGGCAAAGGAACCATAGGTAACAAATCCAACTTTTTGATTGAAGATGTGTTGTTGGTTGATAGCTTAAAACTGAATCTTTTGAGCATTAGTCAAATGTGTGATAAAGGATACATAATTAGATTTGAATCCAATGTATATATTATGGTCCGAGCTGGACAGAGAAAGGGCATCCCTAACCAACTTGCAATAGAGTGAAGGCATGGCATCTATAGCAGTTTCTTCTCTTGAAGCAGAGCTTGATAGGACCAAACAAGATTTAGAAGTGGTTCGAGTGAAGGAAAAAGTAGCCAGGGAGAAGATGGTGGAGCTGCCCAAATTGTTGCAACAGGCGGCTCAGGAAGCAGATCAAGCGAAATCTGTTGCTCAAATGGCACGAATAGACATATTGATCCTTTTAATGCATCATTTCTCTGCTAAAATAGAAGCTTGATTCAATGAAACTCATTTATTATGGATTTGACTTGGTTCAAATCCTTTCATGAAATTGGTTCTTGATTTTCTTGTGGAGAATGAATTCCTCACTTACTCTTCTTCCTCTTCTTCTTATTTTTATGACAAAGGAAGAAAGAAACTTGCATATCTTAAGAAGAACCAAAAAGCTCATAAGCAAGAATGCTAGCTTATCCATTTCAAAAACCAAAAGTAGTTATTATGCAAAGTTTTTGCTTAACTTATCATTTTTGCTAGCATGGATAAATTAGTGTAAAACTTACTTAACATGCTTTTAAACACTTGCATTGTTGAATAATTCTCCTTTTTGTTGATGATAAAGGGGGAGAAATGTGGTAAATTGATGACAACTTGGCGTTATGAATATTTGACATAATGTGTAAAATGTATCATATCGTAAATGCTTGAATGTATTACGAATGCTTGAAATATGATTGGTATCGCCAAATACATCGTAAATACTTAAAAAATATCAAAATGTATCGCATATGCATCATATGTATCGTAGATACTTGAAATGTATCATGAATACTTGAAACGCATCATAATGTGAATGGATACTTGAAAATATTTTATTTTTAAAATCATGCTTGATTTCATATCAAAATGATAAATGTCTATCATTATGATGAGATATCAAACTTATCATGCTTAAATTCCTACTTCCAATTAGTATCATGCCTTGGATTGATGAATTGTCATCTCTTATCAAACTTGAAATTTGAATCTTACTAAATTTCATATTTGAAATTTGTATCGTACTTGAAAATGATCATTCGATATTGGACTTGAAAATGGATGTCATGCCTTGATATCATTTTTATTGTGATAAATACGTGGTATAGTATTTTGAGACGGTAAAACATTAGTATCATGATGTGTATGTCAATAAGTTTAAATGCATATAAATTATCAGTTTGATGCTTAAGTTCATAGACCTTGAATTCAAAAGTATCTTTTCTCAAGTATGACATATAGATAGGGGGAGTTAAAATTAACTCCATCATCAATTGATTATTATCATAAAAAAGGGAGAGATTGTTGAATCTCATATTTTGATAATGAAATCAATTGGTAAATTATTTGATCCAATCTATATATTGAGAAAAGTATGCAGGATTAACTACGAAGTGTTGGAGTCAAGATCGAGAATTCATTGGGAGTTTGAGAGTTCATCGGGAATAGGTTGATATCCTTAAAAGCATCGTATTAAATTTTTTAGTGTATCGCAATGTATCACATGTATCGCAAATTGAAAATTTTCAAACTATTATCATATCACGTTTAACAATTGATATCTTTCATGACATGATTTCTTTGCATTGTTGTCTTGTATGTATCATATGATGATTGAAATATTGATTGATGCAAATTCATAGTTTATGTAAAAGTCTAAATCATTGGTTCCTCTCCCTCTTTTCGTCAATGACATAGGGGGAGAAAGATTGCTAGCTCAAGGCAAATGCTGGCTAGCTTGTACTCTTCCCTTCTTTTCGACAAAAACAAAGGGGAGAAAGCTTTTGCTAGTTAGAACATGCAAATAAAAGCAAAGTGCAATCTTGCACAAGAAGCAAGTGTTGAATTGCCATGATTGAACTTCAGAATCTTGCTATGCTTTTGTGCTTATATGTTGTGATGAAAATCTAGCTTCATGTTACAAAAACTTACATATCTTTTAAAATAGCTAGAGCTACTTTTCCTTTTTTTGATGACAAAGGGGGAGAAATATATGAATTGATGCTATAAGTGTCATATTTGAATTTGAATTATGTTAAGATATCAAAAGAAGCTTGCATCGAAATATATGGTAAATTGATGATCGAAATGCTATGATTACCATATGCCATGTTTGCATCATGTTAAGATATTAAGAACTTGCATCGTAATTTTACTTGCTGATATCTTGCCATGTGATGAAATGCTACGATTTGTTGCTAAAATGATGCATGCAATACTTATGCTTTTTATTATGATGTATGTGATATATTGCATATGATGTGAATCATGATTAAAATTACCTTAATTTGAATTCAAGGTTTATCTCAATTATGGAATTTTGAAATAAGAATGATTACTCACCTTTGTCATGATTTATAAATTGACATAAAGGGTCTTCCCTTCTTTAGAAAGGGTCTTCCCTTCTTTTTGACAATGACTAAGGGAGAGATAGCTAGCTTGTACAATTCAAGAAGAAAGCAAAAATTGCACTTCTCAAAAGAGAAGAAATTGTTATCTTGAACATCACCGAGAATTGCTAGCTTGAAATCTGAAGAAAATGCAAAAATGTGCTATTGTGCCTATCTCAAGAAAAGCAAATATGCCAACTTGCATATCTTTGAATTTGCTAGCTTGTATATTGTAAAACTTGCATATTTCAAGAAACAAGAGTTACTTTCTTGAACATCTCTAAATTGCTAGCTTGCATGTTCTAAAATGTTGTAACATTGCTAGCTTACATGATATAGAACTTGCTATCTTGAACATTACCAAAAGTGCTATCTTGTATGCTGTAAAACTTGCATATCTAAAACTTGATAGCTTGAATGTTCTAAGCATGATGTAACACTTGCTAAATTTTCTAGCTTCAAAACTACATGATGATAAAACTTGATATTATGTTTTTCATGCAATGAGTTGAACTTATATCATAAACACAAGAATAGTTGTACTTCTCCTTTTTGTTGATGACAAAAGGGGAGAAGTATGTTGATGACATGACATGTTATGCATAATTTTATGATGACATGTTGCTTGGATTTTTGAATCCAAGAGTTTCTATCAATATGACATATTGATAGGGGGAATTTGTTTAAACTCCGAGAGTTAAGGTTAACTTCATCATCAAGTGGTTGTCATCATTAAAAAGGGGGAGATTGTTGAATCTCATATTTTGATGATGAAACTACTTGATATGTGTTTATGTTTAATTTACGTTTTGAGTGATGCAGGATGAGACAATTAAAGCAGGAAAAATCATTTGGGCCGAAGGAATATGTCAGAAGATTGGACGTCAGGCCAGTGGATCGGTTGATGTATCGATAGAAGACTTCAGGCCGTTGACTCGGGCATCAGGCCAAGAAGAGCGGGTATTGTGCCAAGGATATCAGAGTTGTAGAGTCAACTAGCCGATTGGGCAATAGGCCGCTGGAGAGGACGATAAGCTGAAGAATCAGACGAAGCGTCGAGGGACTAATGACATGCCGGACAACTAGGTTAATTGCTTAGGATTAATTGTCTTGATCAAAGTTTTGTTTTACATGTGCAGGATTAACTACGATGGAAGTAAGACATGCAATAGGAGTTACGCTGGAGTCAAGACTATAATCACGTTGGGAGTTCGAGAGTTCGACGGAAGTCCGGACGGTCGTCGGAGGTTTTGTAGGAACAAATCTGAAAAGTCAAGGAGCTTGCCAAAGAAGCTTGTCAGAACTTGCCAAGTGGATCATCACAAGTCCAGGAGTTTGCCAAAAGTCCATCGGAGCATCGTCGAAGGTTCATCAGATGTTCGTCGGAAGTTTGCCGGAAGCTCGCCGGAAGAAGCGATTGATGCACCGGAGCAAGTTATAGTAAATGTCTTTAGAAATAGTAGTTAGCATGTATATTAAGATAGGAATGGGAGGTGATCCCATTAACTTAATCTAGGGGCAATTGGGCCCTTGATAGACCCAAATTGGGCCGAATGGATCAACCCATTCGGACCAGAATCCGAGGAGATAGTCTCCCAGGAAAGCTAGGTGGTGCAACTACCCAGGTCAGGCGGTGGCACCGCTTAGGCTCAGTCTTTGAACGAGATTGGGCAATGCAACTGCCCCAGTCAGGCGGTGCAACCGCCCCAGCCAGGCGGTGACACTACTAGAGCTTGGTCTCCGAGCTCTGTCAGGCGATTGTACCGCCCCAGTCATGAGGTAGTACTACCAGGACCTTGGAAATCCGAGAGGTGACATTTTTGAGCTCCAAATTCAAACCAGTTTGGGGCCTATATATACCCCACCCTTTCCTACATGAAAGGGCAACCAAAAGGCACCGAAAATCCAATCTTACTATATGATTTTTAGAGCTCAAAAGTGTTGTAAATGCTAGAAGTTCTCCTCCCTCTTTTCTTCCAAGGTTTGATCTTTCAAGAGAGGAGAGAAATTTCTGTAAGGGTTGTCTCCTAAGCTTGTCAAAAGGAGTGAAACTGTAAAAGGGTGATTGGCCTTCGCCTATTGATGGAAGGCCTCTAGTGGATGCCAATGACCTCGTTGGAGGAGGAGGCCGAAAGTGGATGTAGGTCACGTTTGACCGAACCACTCTAAAATCTGGTTTGCATTTCCTTCTTGCTATTTATCTTAATTGCAAACTACCTCCATATGTGCTTTACTTCCTCATTACTTTTGCTGCACTCCTTTACGAACTCGCTTTCAAGTTAAGTTTCTGAAAATGGTTTTACGTCGGAAACAATTTTATCGTACGAATGCAGTTTTAATCGTCGAAGGTTTTCCGCTGCACCAATTCACCCCCCCCCCCCTCTTAGTGCTCTTGATCCTAATAGTTCCGCATGTGTTTTCGATATGTCTCAATTTATTATTCATAATACCCTTTTGTACTCTGGTATTTATGAGATTATTTGGACCTTTGTAGAAATAGTAAAGGGATTATTTGGACCTTTGCCAGAAATGGTAAAGGGATTATCTGGACCTTTGCCAGAAATGGTAAAGGGTATATGCTTAGAGCCTGCGATGTTCTAGATTATGTTTGGTGGTCATTTAGAAATGGATGGACTATATTATGTTTGGGATCCTACATCACCCTCTATCTGTTTGATATGATATCTAGAGCTTTGGTTATTGGCTTCTATATGTGCTTTGAATAACAATGAAATTTGTGCAATATCAAATGCAACGTTTGAGCTTCTATTTCGTATTTATTATTTGATATACTCCGAAATACGTCACATGCCATTGATATATTCCGAAGCATTTCATCCGCCATTGATATGTTCTGAAATATTTTATCCGCCATTGATATGCTCCGAAATGCTTCCTATGCCATTGATATACTATGAAATGCTTCATATGCCATTGATATATTCCGAAGAATTTCATCTGCCATTGATATGTTCTAAAATATTTCATTACGTCAATGATTTGCTCCAACTAATCTTTACTCTCTTGTTATGAACAAAATATGCTACGAATGAAATAACATTGTAATTCTGCATTTGTTGAGCGGCTATCTATAAACTCTTGTATCCCTGTCTTATATTTGGTACCTTATCTGCTTTGAAACTGTCCTTTTTCGCCATTGATATGTTAGTCACTTACTGAGCTCTATGTGCTCACCCCATTACTATATAAATTTTTCAGGATATCTTATCACTCGTTAGAATATTTAAATTGAGCTACGATAGTGGAAAGCTTGAAGACTTTGGGCCAACCTTTAGTGAATGATATGTCTTTGTTGTATAAGTACACTTTGTGTTTAATGGAATGCTGATGGTAAATATGAACTTATGAGTTTTGTAAAAGTTTAAAAAACCTCTCATGTTTAGGATTTTGGAGTGTTAAGTAAATTTGTATAATGATATGAACATGTGGTAAACATTAGTTTTTTTATGATTGTATAGAATACCACACTTATGGATTTATGAGATGGTAACTATCTGGGTGAGTTGCCTTTAGATTTTACAATCCATCGAGTAATGCGGTATATGATTTTAAACTGCACAGGTTTTATGAATTGGGGAATTATGAATATGAATGACTATGAATGTTTTCTTAGCATCCTCAAATGTGATTGGATCCTGGAATGTAATGTATTGTTGATCTATAATAAATTCGGGGGTTGTGTCACCCTTCTTGATTTCGTGGTGCGAGCAAGGAAGAGCTTTTGATAGCGATTTGAGGAGCATCTTCATAGCCCGTACCAAGTGGATCACCGCTAGAGATGATGACAGTTGATCTCCTTCATCCTCTCCCATAGATCTATAGGTTTTCAATGATATATGATCTCCCTAGGTAATTCTCTTATGTGTAGTTTCTTGGTTTCGCGGGTTTTTACGCACCAACTTATGCACGATGATGAAACCTTCTTTTTTGTGGGAATTCTAAGATTTTATTTTTTTGTTCTTCCGCTACACATATGATGTCACCCCAGATTTCCCAACAAGGATGACTGAGGGGATACTGGTTCAAAACTATGTCCTAAAGATGATTGAGTAGATAGAAAAACTCATATGTCTAAGAATTATCCTAGAGGATAACCTTTGTGTGGATCTAGTACTTTAGTCCCTACTAGATTCATTTTCTTAGTTCAACATAAATTTTAATATGAACAAATTCGAGGTGACTCTCTCTAAGCTCCTTAATATATTGAGGGAGACTGAGAGCACCATAAAGAAAGAGAAACTAGTTCTCTATATTGATGAGACTAGAAAAAAAAGAAAAGTAGAAAAGTCTCTTAAAAGGTCAAGGGCAAGGGTAGACCGGGTAAGACAAAGGTTGCCAAGAATGACCTAGTGAAGTATTGGGAAATCTGAGGTGACATCACATGCGCAGTGGAAGAATAGAAAATAAAATCCCAGAATTCTCGAAGAGAAAGGTCTCTTATTGTCGTGCAAAAATTGGTGCACAAAAATTCATGAAACCGAAAAACTACGCATAAGAGAATTACTTCGGGAGATTGTATATCTCTGAATTCCTACAGACTTATGGAATTAGATGAATGAGTTCAAATATTATCCTCTCTAGCAGTGATCCACATAATAGGGGCTGCGAAGATGCTCCTCAAGTCACTACCTAAAATTCTTCCTCGCGTGCACCATGTAATCAAGAAGGGGCTGCCCCTTCTTGCTATCCACATGCCTCATATAGAGGCTGCAGTATGAGGAGGAGAGGGAGAGAGGAGAATAGGAGATGGCAGCCAAAAAGAACTTTGCTCACGGCCCTTTGGTTTCCTCATATTTATAGAGGCCTCATGTTAACTTAACCCTAATGGATCTTATCATATTAGGTATTGGATCTTATCCAACCGCCCAAGCCTCTTAGATTAGTGGGTCTCTACCTGAGAATATCTTATTAGCTCTTATTGGATCTCATCTATATGATCCAATAATTCATGGGCTTTTGGATATCCAATAAGATAGGGGTTCTAGCGGATATCTCATATCTGAACTTCTACTCGTCATAACACCAACCAATCCATGAGTCATACCTGTCAAAACTTCTTTTGACTCTGTGAATTATTATATCTATAGAAATTCACTCGACTCATCGACTATGGATATACTAGGCCACTACGTCGTAGTCCCCAAACGATATAGGGGAATCTAATCCATTGGACTTGTTTATCCTCAGTTATTGTTGTTGGGAAATCATAGGGGGCGACATCATATGCGCAGCGGAAGAACAAGAAAACAAAAATCCCCGATTCCCAAAAAGATGTTCATCGTCGTGCGAAGATTGGTGCGCAAAATCCGCAAAAAACACAAAACTGCGTATAAAGATTGTGTTACCTAGGGAGATCGTATATCCCTGTTTCCTTGCAGATCCTTAGGAGAGGGTGAAGGAGGTCAAGCGTCCTCCTCTCTAGCGGTGATCCACATAGCAGGGTTGCGACGACGCTCCTCAAAACTCCAGGCCTACTCTGAGGGGGAGAGGGAGAGGAGAATAGGAAGGGCAAGCAAAAGACTCTAGCCTATGAGGCTGTGAATCCCTCCTATTTATAGAGATCCCGTGTCAAAACCCTAATGGGTCCTTTCCCTAGTGGGTATTGGATCTGCATCCAATAAGACAAGGGCTCCGTCGGATATCTCATATCCGAACCTCTACTCATCGCAATGCCTACCATATGTGTGTGACCCTCTAGGCCCAATATCGAGCTGGCCGTGAGTCATACCTGTCAGAACTCCTTCTAACTCAGTGAATTATTATCTCTGTAATAATTCACTCGACTCATCGACTACGGAAGTACTAGGCCACTACGCCGTAGTCCCCAGACGATACAGGGGAATCCAATCCATTGGACCTGTCTGTCCTCAGTTACCATGTACCTATAGTCCCTCATCCATCTAATATCCCAGAGACCGTATATCGAGCATGGTGCTGTCAGACCCATACGGTTTCTACTCGAGTCTCGCTCTAATCGGATTCTCCCGGAGAACTCTTTCTCTCTCAACCCGAATGACCCTGGCCAGGGATTTGTCTGAGCAAGAACACATGGGATATTCCTCTCATGATACCGAGAGTGGATGATCCTCTATCGACACTCAATAGCCCTCGTAAGGTCGACTACCACTCCCAATGACCAGCTGTACTAGATCTGGGAACAGCCAAACCTATAAGTCTGGTATCAAAGAGTGGAGCACTCATACAGGACATCCTTGGTGTCTCAAGTCTAAGAACCAGATACACCACTAGGACTACGGAATCGTTGTCTGACAATAAGGCATCATCAACCATCCAGCATTCCGTAAGCGGATCAATCAGTGAACTCATTCTCCAATGAGCACCTGTACTGTATCCCTAGTGTCCCTACACGAGCAGCTATGAGACCAGCTGCATCCATCATATGGACGGGTATACAGCACACCAGTCTATCCGGTTATCACGATGTCCCTTTCGAGTAACCTATGACCGGGATTATTTAGGATATGTGTTTAAAGGTGAATCGATCTCATTATCGTGATCTCATCACGATCCGATTCCCATTGCACAAATCCAAGGACATCACAATATATATGCATTTATGCAATAGTTATAAAGTGATATACGCCAAAATATAATAAGCAAAAAGATTCTGTATCAAGTCACACGTGCCATCACTCACGTGATTGGCTTGCTGGGCACTTATGACTAGCAATTGTATATCTATAATTCATCATCCATCTAATACCCTAGAGATCGTATACAGGACATAGTATAGTTTGGACCATATGGTTTCTACTTGAGTCTCGCTTTAATCAAATTCTCCTAGAGAACTCTTTCTCTCTCAATCCGAATGACCCTGAGTAGGGATTTGTCTGAGCAAGAATGCTAGTCATAGGTGACCTACAAGCCAATCATATGAGTGATGGCATGTGTGATATGACACACACTCTTTTTCCTTATTATATTTTTTACATTTTGTTACTTTATATTGCTTATTGCATGAATAAGTATTGTGATGTACATAGATCTATACATTGGGAATCAAATCATGATGAGATCATGATAATGAGAACAATTCACCTTGAAACACAGACCCAAAATAATCCTGGTAATAGGTTATTTGAGAGGGATATCGAGATAACCAAATAAACTATTATACTATATACCGTCCATATGATGGAAGTAGCCGGTTGTTAGGATCAAGAGATCAGCACTAAGAGGGGGGGTGAATTAGTGCAGCGGTAAAATAACATCGGTTTAAAAACTTTCGTATGATAAAAATTGTTTCCGACGAAAATTGATCTCAGAAATATCTTAACTTGAAACATGTTAGTAAATAAATTGAAGGCAATAAGCACTTAAAGAGGTTTGCAGTAAGGTAATAGCAAGAATAAAATACAAACCAGAGAACATGGTAGTTTTAGAGTGGTTCGGTCAACGTGACCTACATCCACTTTCGACTTCCTCCTCCGACGAGGTCACCGGCATCCACTAGAGGCCTTTCTTCAATAGGCGAAGGTCAATCACCATTTACACCCCTCTTCTCCTTTTCATAGGTTTAGGAGATAACCCTTACAAGCACTCACACTCCTCTTACAGATTTCTAAACTTAGAGTGGAGGAGGGAATTTCTAAAGAGATTGCAGCAGCATTTTTCTACTTTTGAACTCTTTGTGCTTATGTGTTTTAACCAGGGATGAGAGGGGTATTTATAGGCTTCAAGTTTATTCAAATTTGGAGCCTAAAACTTTCCCATCCTGGATTCCCCAGGCATGAGCAATACCATCGCTTGCGTTGGGTGGTTCCACCGCCTAGTGTCAGTCGACACTAACACTGTCCTGGGCAGTACCATCGCTCAGGTCTAGTGGTACCACTACCTAGGGGGTAGTGCTGGGCGGTACCACCACCCAGACTGGCTGTATCACTGCCTGGCACCTTGCTAGGGGCGGTATAACCACCTAGATTGGTGGTACCATCGCTTGACACAATCTCGAAGATTGTGCCATGATAGTGAGACTTCTTGGGGTACTGTTTGGACCTTTTATTGGGCCCAACACAATTCTTATATGGGCCTAGCTAGCCCCTAATTGGGTTGGCCCAAATCTAAGCCCAATTACGTGTTAACTACAAAATCTTAAGATATTTGCTAAGCAAAACAAGTCCCTATGTCTATTCTTCCGGCGAGCTTCCGACGATCTTCTGGTGAACTTCCGACGATCTCTTGGTAATATTTCGGCGGACTCCCGGCAAGCTCCTAGACTTCACGATTATCTTCTTGGCGAGTTTTGACTAGCTTCTCTAGCAAGCTTCGAGACTCTCGGCTAGTTCCGATAGAACTTCCGACGAATGTCCGAACTTCCGACGAACTCTCGAACTCCCAACGCGATCTCGATCATGACTCCAAGACTTCATTTTGCTACATGCCTTATTGTTGTAGCTAATCCTGCACATGTAAAACATACTTCGATCTAGATAATTAATACTAGGCATTAATCAAGTTGTCCGGTATGTCATTGGTCCTTCGACGCTTCGTCCGATTCTTCGACACATCGTCCTCTCTTGCAGCCTATTGCCCAATCGGCCAGTTGACTCTACAACTCCGATATCCTTAGTGCAATATCCGCTCTTCTTGGCCAAATGCCAGAATCCACTGTTAGGATCGGAGCGGCACTAAGAGGGGGGGGGGGTGAATTAGTGCAACGGTAAAGTATGATAAACTTTCGACGATTTAAACACTTTCGGAAACTTCGTACTATAAAAGGAACGTTTCGTTTGAAATCATTTCGATTGCATTTTAACTTAAAGGTAGTAAGCTATTGAAGGGGTTTGCAGTAAGGTAATAGTAGGAAGAAAATGCAAACCAGAGAAGACGGTAGTTTATAGTGGTTCGGTCAATCGTGACCTACATCCACTCCTCCGATTCCTCTTCCGTCGAGGCCACCGGCATCCACTAACAATCTTCCTTTACTAGGCGAAGATCAACATCCTTCTTACACCCCTCTTACAACCTCTTACAAGTGGTTCACTCTTTTACAAAGATTTCAATGAAAAGAAAGGAGGTGAACACTCAAGCTATTGAAAACAAGACTTTTCCTAAAGCTTTTCTCAACTTCTAGCTTCTCAAAAGATTGTTATCTCAGCTAAGATTTAAGGGGTATTTATAGGCCTCAAGAGGATTCAAATTTGGGCTCTAAAATTTGAATCCTCTTTGGTTCCCGATGTTGGCGGTGCCACCGCCTGTCAGTTTCTGACACTGACAGGGAACTGGCGGTGCCACCGCCTAGCCAAGCGGTGCCACCACCCAACTCTCGGGTGCTGGGCAGTTCGACTGCCCAGTCTGGCGGTGCCACCACCAAACCCTTACAGCTTACTGGTTTGGGCTCTAAACTTGGCCCAAACCAATCCAAACTTGGGCCCAATTGGCCCCTACTTGGGTTATAAGATTAACACCTTATCCTAACCCTAATTAACATGCTAACTATGAATTTGAAGACATTTCCTAAGCTATTACATAGTCCGTAAGTCAAGACTTCTTCCAGTGAACTTCCGACGAACTTCCGGCGGTCTTCCGATAAACTCTCGGAAACCATTATGCGGACTCCCGGCAAGCTCCTAGACTTCATGATTTGATCTTGGCGAGTTCCAATGAGCTTCTTCAGCAAGCTCTGATCTTTCTCGGTGAGCTCCGTGAACTTCCAACGAACCTTCCGACGAGCTTCCGAAAAACCCTTCGGCAAGCTCCCTACTCATTCTCGGCTAGTTCCGGCAACATTCCTGACGAACCTTCGGACTTCCGTTGAACTCTTGAACTCGCAAAAAATCCTTCGCTCTTGACTCCGACAGTTTGTTTTGCTTTATGTCTTCATCGTTATCGTAGTTAATCCTGCACACACAAGCCAAAACTCTACTCCGATCTAAACAATTATTACAACGCGAATTGACATTCTGTTGCCCAGCACGTCATTGGTTGGCGCTTCATCCGATTCTTCAGCACATCGTCCTCTCTTGCGGCTTGTTGCCCAATCGGCGGTTGACCTCCATAACCCCGATATCCTTGGCGCAATTCCGCTCTCTTTGGCCCGATGCCCGACGTCCGAAGCCTTCTGCCGTCGAATACCCTGACGTGATCTCCTCCGGCGCAACGTCAATTCCTCTTGCGTCAACTATCTAATCCTGATCGAGTAGACCTGCATCACTCAAAATGTAGTTAAACATCTAAATACAATCAATTAGTTTCATCATCAAAATCTGAGATTCAACAATCTCCCCATTTTTGATGATGACAACTAACTGATGACTAACGGAGTTAACCTTAACTCCCAGGAGTTTAAACAAACTCCCCCTATCAATATGGCTTATTGATAGAAACTCTTGGATTCAAGAATCCAAGCAACATGTCATCATAAACTTATGTATAACATGTCATATCATCATACTTCTCCCCCTTTGTCATCAACAAAAAGGAGAAGTTCCTACTCTTATGTGTTTAGAGATATGAATTCAACTTATTGCATGAAAAATATAATATCAAGTTTTATCATCATGCAATTTGTAAGCTTAAAAATTTAGCAAGTGTTATATTATGCTTAGAACATTCAAGCTATCAAGTTGTGCAAGTTTAAAGATGTGCAAGTTTAAAGATACCACAAATTTAAAGATATGCAAGTTGGCATATTTGTTTTTCTTTATAATGTGCAAGATAGCATTTCTTTGTAATGTTTAAGATAGCAAGTTCTACATTATGCTGGCTAGCAAATTAGAGATGTTCAAGAAAGCAACTCTTGCTTCATGAAATATGCAAGTTGCAAGCTAGCAAATTTTTGCTTCCTTTGCAATGTTTGAGCTAGCAATTTTGCTTCCGTTGCAAAGTGCAAGTTAGCATGTTTTGCATCTTGAGATAGACAAGATTGCATTTTTGGTATGCAAATTTATAGTATACAAGCTATCAACTTTTGCACATAAAAAGTTAGCAAAATTTTACATCTTTTGAGATATGCAAGATGGACTATTTAGCCTCTTTTTGAAGTGTGTAACTTGGCAACCATTGCTTCTCTTGAGATTTGCAAGATAGGACTTCTCGCTTCCTTTTTGAGATTAGCAAGCTAGCAAGTTTGCCTCTTTTCAAATTGTGCAAGCTAGCAAATTTGCTATCTAGCAAATTTTGCTCCCCCTTTGTCATTGTCAAATAGAAGGGAATAACAATACAATCATGTAATTCATTTCTCTTTACTATAATCTTCAAGAATGATAAGGGTAAATAATAAAGATGAAAAATGAATGTCAAAAGACATATATTATTTTTGACAAATTTCTTCTTTTGTAGATAGAAAGCATGATAGGAAACAATCTTGATTCAAAAAGAAAACTCAAGCTATAAATTATCAAGATGTCAAGTAGCATATCATGGTTTACAAAAACAAGTTTTTGCTAGTTAATAGCAAAAAGAATTGTAGGAGAACAAAATCTCAATTCATGCATATAAAACCTTATGATTCACATAGAACATCTCCTCTTTTATAAAACGAGAGAATCATGATGAAGAATCTTGATTTAAATAAAGTTTCAAAATATAATTATCAAGATCATGAATACTAAAAGGCCATGAAACATTTTGACAAATCTTCTTTTAAATAGATAACAATCTTGATTCATTCAATAGAAAATTGCGAGAAATCAAGATCATGATTTCAATAAAACCCATTAAATTCAAATCGTCTAAATCATCAAAATCTCAATATTTCTTTCATGAGATTCAAAATGGCATAAATAATTTTATTGGTCTCTTAGGTATAAATCAATAAGATAGAGAAAAAGAAAATTTTCAATAAAAAATCTTTCCTCCTTTTGTTTCAACTTATTGATTGATTCCATGCATGCATGTCCTTTTCTTTCAAATCCATGCATCATCATTTTAAAACAAAAAAAAATAAAAAATCGTCAAGATAAAAAAGTGCAACACATAATTCCAAAAAAAATATTGATTTCAACTCATTACTTCAAGTCAAACATGATTTCATTTAATCAAAATTGAATAATTTCAAGACCAATAAATCATCATGTATAATAATCATCAAGTATGATACAAACTTTTCAAAATATTTATCATGATAAGGCATCTAAGCCAAAGAAACTATTAGACATAAAGCATATTCATCAATGATGGTTTCATTGGGCATAAGGTATTTTCAAACAAAATCATTTGGTTATTTGTTGTAGTCATGCATTTTTCCTTTTAGGTGAATCTATCTTTTCATACTTAATTTGCATACAAAATCCATGCATCATTTTTAAAAGAAACTTTCATCATGGTAAAAATCGATAATCCATAAATCGCAAAATATCATCAGGGAAATCATCAAAATCAATAAACTATAAATTATCCAAAACTCATCATCATCATGTATAGTTTGAAAAAATAAATTTATTTGGCATGATATCATATTTCATAAGGCATTTTTAATCAAAATCATTTTGTTTATCATAAACATACAATTTTCATGATTATTTTCAAAATTACTAGAATGATAAGCATGATTCCTAAAAAAAAAAAATTTCTTACAAAATAATTTTTCTAAACTAAATAAAAAGAAAATGCATCACGGAAAGCGTCAAGTAATTTCAAAATAATTCAAGAGAGTTGAGTTACTTACCTTGTAGTCGAAGCCTGTCAAAGCCCAATTCGCCGTTTCACCTTTGGAAGTTCTTGATTCATCCTTGGTTGCCTTCCTCTTTTTTAGCCTCTTCCTCCGTTCAAGTTCATTATTTATTTTAAATTTTTGTTTAATAAACTTATTAAGATTTAGTGTTCGAAGTTCAAGTTCATCATTGTCCTCATTACTTGAGTCATCGCTCAAGTGGTATTCATTTGTTAGGAGATCCAAATCCTTCCTATTCTTTGGAAGGTGGTTCAAGTGCTCATCGTGTTCATTATATGCATTACGCACCATTTCATATGTCATCAATGAGCCGATAAGTTCTTCAAGTGAAAAAATATTTAAATATTTTGTTTCTTGTATTGCCATTACTTTTGATTCCCAAGCTATAGAAAGTGATCGTAAAACTTTACTAACAAGTTCAAAATTTGAGAAACATTTGCCAAGAGCTTTTAAACCATTGACGACATCCGTAAAACAGGTGTACATGTCAACAATGGTTTCGCTCGGCTTCATTCGAAAAAGCTCGAAATCATGCATTAAAAAGTTGATTTTCGAATCTTTAACTCTAGAAGTGCCTTCGTGTGTGATTTCAAGAGTGTGTCATTTGTCGAAAGCCGTTTCGCACAAAGAAATCTGATTGAACTCATTTTTGTCCAAAGCGTAAAATAAGGCATTCATAGCCTTTGCGTTTAAAGAAAAATACTTATTCTCCAAATCTGACCATTCGTTCATCGGTTTAGAGGGAAGTGGAAAACCATTTTCAACGATATTCCATAAATCCAAATTTATAGAAATCAAGAAAACTCTCATTCGAGTTTTCCAATAAGTGTAGTCCATTCCGTTAAACAACGGTGGACGAACAACCGATAAGCCCTCTTGAAAGCCATGAAGAGCCATTTCTCTCAAGTGTAAATCCGAAATGAGAAATACCGGGCTTTGATACCAATTGTTAGGACCGGAGCGGCACTAAGAGGGGGGGGGGGGGGGGGGGGGTGAATTAGTGCAACGGAAAAGTATGATAAACTTTCGACGATTTAAACACTTTCGGAAACTTCATACTATAAAAGCAACGTTTCATTTAAAACCGTTTCGATTGCGTTTTGACTTGAAGGCAGTAAGCTATTGAAGGGGTTTACAGTAAGGTAATAGCAGGAAGTAAATGCAAACCAGAGAAGACGGTAGTTTATAGTGGTTCGGTCAATCGTGACCTACATCCACTCCTCCGATTCCTCTTCCGTCGAGGCCACCGGCATCCACTAACGATCTTCCTTTACTAGGCGAAGATCAACCTCCTTCTTACACCCCTCTTACAACCTCTTACAAGTGGTTCACTCTTTTACAAAGATTTCAATGAAAAGAAAGGAGGTGAGCACTCAAGCTATTGAAAACAAGACTTTTCCTAAAGCTTTTCTCAACTTCTAGCTTCTCAAAAGGTTGTTATCTCAGCTGAGATTTGAGGGGTATTTATAGGCCTCAAGAGGATTCAAATTTGGGCTCCAAAATTTGAATCCTCTTTGGTTCTCGATGTTGGCGGTGCCACCGCATGTCAGTTTCCGACACTGACAGTGAACTGGCGGTGCCACCGCCCAGCCAAGCGGTGCCACCACCCAGCTCTCGGGTGCTGGGCGGTGCCACCACCCAGTCTGGCGGTGCCACCGCCAGACCCTTACAGCTTACTGGTTTGGGCTCCAAACTTGGCCCAAACCAATCCAAACTCGGGCCCAATTGGCCCCTACTTGGGTTATAAGATTAACACCTAATCCTAACCCTAATTAACATACTAACTATGAATTTAAAGACATTTCCTGAGCTATTACAAAGTCCGTAAGTCAAGACTTCTTCCGACGAACTTCTGGCGAACTTCCGGCGGTCTTCCGATAAACTCTCAGAAACCATTCTACGGACTCCTAGCAAGCTCCTAGACTTCACGATTTGATCTTGGTGAGTTCCAACGAGCTTCTTCGATATGCTCCGATCTTTCTCGGTGAGCTCCTCAAACTTCCAACGAACCTTCCGGCGAGCTTCCAAAAAACCCTTCGGCAAGCTCCCTACTCATTCTCGGCTAATTTCGGCAGCATTCCCGACGAACCTTCGGACTTCCGTCGAACTCTCGAACTCGCAACAAATCCTTCGCGCTTGACTCCGACACTTTGTTTTGCTTTATGTCTTCATCGTTATCGTAGTTAATCCTGCACACACAAGCCAAAACTCTACTCCAATCTAGACAATTATTACAACGCGAGTTGACATTCTATTGCCCGGCACGTCATTGGTTGGCGCTTCATCCGATTCTTCAGCACATCGTCCTCTCTTGCGGCTTGTTGCCCAATCGGTGGTTGACCTCCGCAACCCCGATATCCTTGACATAATTCCGCTTTCCTTGGCCCGATGCCTGACGTCCGAAGCCTTCTGCCGTCCAATACCTTGACGTGATCTCCTCCGGCGCAACGTCAATTCCTCTTGCGTCAACTGTCTAATCCTGATCGAGTAGACCTGCATCACTCAAAATACAGTTAAACATCTAAACACAATCAATTAGTTTCATCATCAAAATCCGAGATTCAACATCCACGTCCCGAAGCCTTTTGTCGATATGTCGGTCGTTCCTCCGGCCCGACGTCCAATCTTCTGACATGTTTTTCTCCGGCACAATATGATTTTTCTTGCTTTAATTGTCTCATTCTGATCAAAGCATCCTGCATCACTCAAAACAGAGATTAAATCATAAATATTTATCGATTGGTTTCATCATCAAAATCTGAGATTTAACATTCTCCCCCTTTTTTATGATGACAACTAATCGACGATAGAGTTAATCTTAACTCTCGGAGTTTAGACAAACTCCCCCTATCAATATGCCATATAACTCTTAGATTCAAAAATCTAAGCAACATATTTTTCCCCCTTTGTTATCAACAAAAAGGAGAAGTCCAACTATTCATGTGTTTGGAATATTCCAATTCAAATCATTGTATAATAAACATAATATCAAGTTTTATCATCATGCAATTTGAAGCTAGAAAATTTAGCAAGTGTTACATCATATTTAGAACATTCAAGCTATCAAGTTGTAGATATGCAAGGTAGTAAAATAGCATGTTCTACATCATACAAGCTAGCAAAATTTCAAAAGGAAATGCAAGATAGCTTATTGAAGTGTGCAAGCTAGCGATTCTTGCTTCCTATTGCAATATGCAAGTTGCAAGTTTTGCTTCTTGAGATAGGCAAGATAGTATTTTTGTAATTTTTGTTTCTTAAGATAAGCAAGCTAGTGATGTTCAACATAGCAAGCTCTTTCTTCTCTTTTGAGAAGTATCATTTTTGCTTCATTTGCAAAGTGTAAGCTAACAAAATTTTGCTTCATTCTTGAATTGTGCAAGCTAGTATCTTTCTCTTTGAGATGTGCACATTAGCAACTCTTTCTCCCCTTTTATCATTGTCAAAAAGAAGGAAAGAATATAATTTTGTATCTCTTTTGTCCTTTACAATAATTTTCAAATCATGACAAAGGAAAATAGCATTAATGAAAATTCAAGTCATGAATGTCCAAACAATTATTTTATCATGAATATTTCATCAGTGCATGCATCATTATCATAAGTTAAAGTATTGTATACATAATACCAAATCATTATTTATAATTACATCAATATTCCAATCATTATTTCAATCTACACATCATGGGAACAATAAATTTGCACTATAGACAATCACATGTTTTATCATTCAAGCTAGCATATATTTTTGTTCTCTTTTGCAATGTGCAAGCTAACAATTTCCTTTTTCTTTTGTAACAGTGATTCAATCATATCATGCGATAAACAAATCATAATTACAAAGGAGTATTGAATCATAAAAAAAATCAATTTATCTATAAAATGTTCCAAGCATCAAGGTACATTTTCTCAAATTGTGGGTATAAGAAAATCAAGTGAAAATAACTTATGATTCATTTTGAAAAAAATTCTCTTTGATAAAACGAGAGAATCATGATTAACAATCTTGATTTACATAAAGTTTCAAAAGCATAATTATTAAGATCATGAATACTAAAAGACCATGAACGATTCCGACAAATCTCCTTTTAAATAGAAAACAATCTTGATTTATTCAATAGAAAATTCAAATTATAATTGCAAGAAATCAAGATAAAACTTATTCAAATTCAAATCAACAAAATCATCAAAATCTCAACATTACTTTCAAGAGATTCAAAAAGACACAAACAACTTTATTAGTCTCTTAGTGAAAAATTGATAAGATAGAGAAAAAAAATTTTCAAAAAATACTTTTCACTTTTTGTTTCAACTTATTGATTGATTTCATACATGCATGTTCTTTTCTTTTATGCCAAATCCATGCATCATTCATTAACATCGTAAAAGAACTTTCAAAAGATCGCAAAGTTCGATAATCACAAAAATCATCAAGACCAATAAACCATAAATTACTTAAAAATCATCATACATAATTTCAAATTTTAAATTTATTAAACATGATCTCAAATTACATTATTTCATCAAGCATGATTTCATATTTGTAATTAGAATCATTTTGTTTTTTTATCATAAAATATGTATTTTTCTTTTTAAGTGAATCTAACTTTTCAAGCTTAGTTTTCGATATAAACTCCATACATCATCACTAAGCATGATATCAAATCATCATTACATTATTTCATCAAGCATGATTTTGTTAGGATCAAGAGCACTAAGAGGGGGGGGTGAATTAGTGCAGCGGAAAACCTTCTTAAAAAACTGCGTTCGTTCGATAAAAGTGATTTCGATAAGAAAGCCAATTCGTAAATCACTTTAACTTTTAATTAAGCGAGATGCAGCAAAGATATAAATGCAGTTTGCAGTTATGGTTCAAATAAGATAGTAGGCGCAAACTGAAATATGATATTCGTACGAAAAAATTGATTTAAGTCTAAATGCTGATTTGTAAATCACTTGATTAAGCGAGATGCAGTTAAAGCAAGGATATAAAGGCAGTTTGCAGTTATGATAGAAATCAAAACGTAAACGCAAACTGAAATATGATGATCATACGATAAAATTGATTTACGTCTAAACGCCGATTCGGAAAGTGCAAAGCTTGAAACCCGATCGTATATGCGCAGAAAGCAGTAAGCTTTTGAGGAGGTTTGCAGTAAAGATAATGTGCTCAAAGTAAATACAAACCGAGATTTAGAGTGGTTCGGTCAATCTTGACCTACTCCACTTTTGGCTTCCTCCACCGATGAGGTCACCGACGTCAACTAGAGGCCTTCCTTCAATAGGCGAAGGCCAACCACCCTTTTACAATTTCACTCCTTTTGACGGGTTTAGGAGACAACCCTTACAGAATTTTCTTTCCTCTCTTAATAGATTAGAACTTGGAAGAAAAGAGGAAGAAGAACTTTCAACTCATACAACACTTTTGAGCTCTAAAAATCATAAAGTAAAATCAAAATTTCGGTGGTTTTTGGGTGCCCTTTCAGTGCTGAAAGGGTGGGGTATTTATAGGCCCCAACTCAATTTGAATTTGGAGCTCAAAACTGTTAATTCCCGGAATTCCGGGATATGGCGGTTGCACCGCCTGACTGAGGCGGTTGCACCGCCTGGCAGAGCTCGAAGACTGAGCCTCTAGGTGTGGTGCCACCTCCTGTCAGGGGCGGTTGCACCTCCTACCAGAGCTTGAAGACCGAGCTCAAGCGGTGCCACTACTTGATTGAGGCGATTGCACCTCCTGCCATACCTCGAAGACCGAGCTCAAGCGGTGCCACCTCCTGTCAAGGATGGTTGCACTACCCAGTCTCGCTCGGAGACTGAGCCCAGGCGGTGCCACCGCCTGGCTGGGGTGGTTTAACCGCCTGGTAGAAATCAGGGTCCGAATGGGTTGATCCATTCGGCCCAATTTGGGTTTTTCAGGGGCCTAATTGCCCCAAGATTAAGTTAATGCGATCACCTACCATTTCTAACTTAATCATCGTGCTAACTATGATATTTCCTAAGACATTTACTACAACTTGCTTCGGTGCGTCAATCGCTTCTTCCGGCGAGCTTCCGGTGAACTTCCGTCGATCATCCGATGAACCCTCGGTGATGCTCCTGCGGACTTCCGGCAAACTCCTGGACTTGTGACGATCCACTTGGCAAGTTCCGACGAGCTTCTTTGGCAAGCTCATGGACTTCTCGGATTTGTTTCCGCAGAACCTCCAACGATTGTCCGAACTTCCGTCAAACTCTCAAACTCCCAACGTGATCATTGTCTTGACTCCGGCGCAACTCCTGCTGCATATCTTACTTTCATCGTAGTTAATCCTGCACACTTATCTCAACATATAGATTAGATAACAAATAACAATTGACTTCATCATCAAAATCCAAGATTCAACAAATTTCGTAAAGTATTTTCAATTAAATACGAAGATCATCAAGATACATATTATCACTTTATCACATAAAAAAAAACATCTAGCATGATTTAAGTCTAATTTTGTATTCCTTTATCATATGTAATTTTTATGATTATTTTCAAAATTACTAGCATGATAAGCATGATTCCTAATTTTTGCTTTTTCATTACATTATGTAATTTAAAAAATAATTTTTCTAAACTAAAGAAAAAAGAAAATGCATCGTGAAAAGCATCATGTAATTTCGAAATAAATTAAGGGGATTTCGATTACCTCATTATCGAAAGTTGTTAAGGCGTAGTTTGCCACCTCGCCTTTGTTGATTTTCTCCTCGTCTTCAGAAGAGCTCGATTCATCCCAATTTGTGTTCTTCTTTTTGCATTCAAAGCAAGTAGTTGCGTTCTTTTTATTTTTATTCTTTAATTTTTATTTCATTAACTTTTTAAATTTTATGAGTAGTTCAAGTTCACCATCACTTGAGCTTATACTCGAGTGGTCTTCAATTGTTCTATGTGCCAAATCCTTCCTATTCTTTGGAAGGTGGTTTTGTTCATCATGTTCATCATGTGCATTATGCACCATTTCATATATCATCAATAAACTAATTAGTTCTTCAAGTAGTAGGTTATTTAGGTTTTTAACCTATTGTATCGTAGTTACTTTTGAGTCTCAATCTTTAGAAAGAGAATGCAAAATCTTGTTTACAAGTTCAAAATCCGAAAAACTTCTACCAAGTGCTTTTAAACCATTGACAATATCCGTAATATGGGTGTACATGTCAACAACAGTTTTACTTGGTTTCATATGAAAATTTTCAAAATCATGCATTAAAAAATTAATTTTCGAATCTTTTAATCTACTTGTGCCTTCGTGAGTGGTTTCAAGAATATGTCATATGTCGAAAGCTGTTTCGTATATAGAAACCCGATTAAACTTGTTTTTGTCTAAGGCACAAAACAGAGCATTCATAGCTCTAGCATTTAAAGAAAACGTCTTCTTCTCCAAATTATTCCAATGGTTTATTGGAAGAGAAGACATTCAAAAACTATTCTCGATAATATTCCATAAATTTAAATCCAACAAGAAAACTCTTATTCGAGTTTTTCAATAAGTATAGCTTGTCCCATTGAAAAAGGGACGAATGAGAGAGTGACCCTCTTAAAAGCCGAAAAGAGTCATTTCTCTTAGATATTAAACCAACTGAGAAATAACGAGGCTCTAGGATCAAGAGATCGGCACTAAGAGGGGTGGTGAATTAGTGTAGCGGTAAAATAATGTCGGTTTAAAAATTTTCGTACGATAAAAACCGTTTCCGACGAAAACTGATCTCGTAAATATCTTAACTTGAAACACATTCATAAATGAATTGAAGGCAGTAAGCCCTTAAAGAGGTTTGCAGTAAGATAAAAGCAAGAATAAAATGCAAACCAGAGAACGCGGTAGTTTTAGAGTGGTTTGATCAATGTGACCTACATCCACTTTTGACTTCCTCCTCCGACGAGGTCACCGACATCCACTAGAGGCCTTCCTTCAATAGACGAAGGCCAATCACCTTTTACACCCCTCTTCTCCTTTTCACGGGTTAGGAGATAACCCTTACAAGCACTCACACTCTTCTTACAAATTTCTAAACTTAGAGTGGAGGACGGAATTTCTAAAGAGATTGCAGCAGCGTTTTTCTACTTTTGAACTCTTTATGCTTGTGTTTTAACCAGGGATGAGAGGGGTATTTATAGGGTTCAAGTTGATTCAAATATAGAGCCTAAAACTTTCCCATCCCGGGTTTCCCGAGCACGGGCGGTACCACCACCTAGTGTCAGTCGACACTTATACTGTCTTGGGCGGTACCACCGCCCAAGTCTAGCGGTACCACCGCCCGGGGGGTAGTGCTGGGTGGTACCACCGCCTGACACCTTGCTAGGGGCTCTACAACTGCCTAGATTGGCATACCACTACTTGACATAGTCTCGAAGATTGTGCCACAACAGTGAGACTTCTTGGGGCACTATTTGGCCTCTTATTGGGCCCAACATAGTTCTTACATGAGCCTAGCTAGCCCCTAATTGGGTTGGCCCAAATCTAAGCCCAATTAGGTGCTAACTCCGAAATCCTAAGACATTTGATAAGCTAAACAAGTCCCTATGTCTATTCTTTCGGTGAGCTTCCGGCGAAGTTCCGACGATCTCTTGGTAATGTTCCGGCGGACTCCCGGCAAGCTCCTGGACTTCATGATGATCTTCTTGGCAAGTTCTGATGAGCTTCTCTGACAAGCTCTGAGACTTCTTGGTTTGTTCCGACAGAACTTCCGACGAATGTTCGGACTTTCGACGAACTCTCGAACTTCCAACGTGATCTCGATCTTAACTCCGAGACATCATTTTGCTACATGCCTTTCTATCATAGTTAATCCTGCACATGTAAAATATTATTCGATCTAAATAATTAATACTAAGCATTAATCAAGTTGTCCGGCATGTCATTGGTCCCTCGATGCTTCGTTCGATTCTTCGGCGCATCGTCCTCTCTTGCGGCCTATTGCCCAATCGGCTAGTTGACTTCGCAACTCCGATATCCTTAGTACAATATCCACCCTTCTTGGCCCGATGCTCAAATCCATGGCCCGAAGCCTTCTGTTGATATGTTGACCATTCCTCCGGCCCGATGTCTAATCTTCTGACATGTTTTCCTCCAACATAACATGATTTTTCTTGCTTTAATTGTCTCATCCTGATCAAAGCATTCCACATCACTCAAAATGCAGATTAAATCATAAACACTTATCGATTGGATTCATCATCAAAATATGAGATTCAACACTGGTCTCATAGTTGCTCGTGTGGGGACACTAGGGATACAATGCAGGTGCTCATTGGAGAATGAGTTCACTGATCGATCCGCTCACGGAATGCTAGATAGTTGATGATGTCATATTGTTAGATAGTGATTTTGTAGTCCTAGTGGTATATCTGATCCTTAGACTTAAGATACCAAAGATGTCATATATGAGTACTCTACTCTTTGATACCGTACTTATAGGTCTAGAGGTTCCAAATCTAGCACAACTGGTCATCGGGAGTGATAGCCAACCTTACAAAGGCTATTGAGTATTGATTGAGGATTATCTGCTCTCAATGTCATGAGTGGAATATCCTATGTGTTTTTGCTTAAACAAATCCCTAGCCAGGTTCATTCGAATTGATAGAGAAAGTATTCCCTAGGAGAATCCGATTAGAGCGAGACTCAAGTAGAAACCTTATGGGCCTAATGGCAGTATGCCCGATATATGGTTTCTAGGGTATTTGATAGATGAGTGACTATAGATACATTATAATTGAGGATAAATAACTCTAATGGATTGGATTCTCCTATATTGTTCGGGGACTTTAGTATAGTGGCCTAGTATGTTCGCAATCGATGAGTCGTGTGAATTATTATATAGATAATAATCCATTGAGTCAGAAGGAGTTATGATAGGTATGACCTATTGCTAGCTTAATGTTAGGCCTAAAGAGTCACATACATTTGGTAGGTGTTAGAACGAGCAGAGGTTCGGATATGAGATATCCGTTGGAACCCCTATCTTATTGGATATCTAATAAGCCCTTGAATTATTGGATTCTATGGATGAGATCCAATAAGAGCAAATAAAAGATTTTTGGGTTGAAACCCACTAACCTAAGAGGCTTGGGTAGTTGGATGGAGATGTAGTACCCAATATGGTAAGATCCATTAGGATTAAGTTAATAGAGGGCCTCTATAAATGGAATGGGACCAAAGGGTCATGGGCTAAGTCCTTTTTGGCTGCCACCTCCCATTCTCCTCTCTCCCTCTTCTCGTTATGCTACAGCCCCTATATGGGGTGTGTGGACAATAAGAAGAGGCAGCCCCTTCTTGATTGTGTGGTGCGTGCGAGGAAAACTTTTGGGCATATGTGAGATGAACCTTGAATTCAAAATGAATTCAAGTCAAGGCAATTTTAATCATTAATCCAAGCAACATGTCATCATAAAATCTTGCATAATCAAAATTTCAATACATCATTTCATGTATGATTGTCATCACAACTTCTCCATCTTTGTCATCAACAAAAAGGAGATTGCAACTAGCAAGTTTTAGAGATATGCAAGTTTTGTAACATGCAAGCTAGCAAATTTTTTATCACTTTACAACATGCCTAATCACTAAATCGTCATTAATTTTAAAGATGTACAAGATTGTAAATTTTGTAAGTTTTCACTTTTGCTTCTTAAAATAGGTAAGTTAGTAATTTTTTGTGATGTTCAAGATAGCAAGTTCTTTCTTCTCTTCTGAGAAGTGTAATTTTTACTTCCTTTGTAATGTTTAAGCTAGCAATTCTAATAAGTTTTACATCATGCAAACTAGTAAATTTTTACATCATTTTATAAAATATAAGCTAGCAATATTTGAGATGTTCAAGAAAGTAACTTTTGCTTATTGAAATATGCAAGTTAGCAATCTTTGCTTCTCTTTTGATATGAGCAAGCTAGCATGTTTTTGCATCTTCTTGAATTGTGCAAGCTAGTAAATCTTTGAGATGTTCATGATAGCAAGTTCTTTCTTCTCTTTTGAGAAGTGGAAGCTATCAATTTTTCTCCCCCTTTGTCATTGTCAAAAAGAATGGGAGAATACAATTTTATAATTCTTTTTCCTTTATATCAATTTTCACATCATGACAAAGATAAATTATCATTCTTAATTCAATATGTTTGTGCATCATTGTAGTTTCAAATTAAAACATGCACAATTTCAAAATCTTAGATATCATCCTTACTTTATGTTTGATACTAAAAATAAATCAATCATCACTATGGGCATATCATATATGATACTCAAGCATTCATGATATATCATTTTAGCAACAAATCATAGTATTGCATGCACTATTCCAAATCATAAATATTTCAAATCATGATGGTATTAAAATGTCAAATTACATTACATCCTACCATGCATGATCATTGTTGAATCTCGTATTTTGATGATGAAACTACTTGATATATGTTTATGATTTAATCTGCGTTTTGAGTGACGCAGGATGCTTCGATCAGGATGAGACAATTAAAGCAGGAAAATCATGTTGTGCCGAAGGAACATGTCAGAAGATTGGACGTCGGGCCGGTGGATCGGTCGACGTATCGACAGAAGGCTTCGGGCCGTGGACTCGGGCATCGGGCCAAGAAGAGCGGGTATTGTGCCAAGGATATCGGAGTTGCGGAGTCGACTGGCCGATTGGGCAATAGGCTGCAGAAGAGGACGATGCGCCGAAGAATCGGACGAAGCGTCGAGGGACCAATGACATGTCGGACAACTTGGTTAATTGCTTAGGATTAATTGTCTCGATCGAAGTTTTGTTTTGTTGTGCAGGATTAACTACGATAAGAGTAAGACAAGCAGCAGGTGTTGCACCGGAGTCAAGATCATGATCACGTTGGGAGTTCGAGAGTTCGACGGAAGTTCGGACGGTCGTCGGAGGTTCAACGAGAACAGATCCGAGAAGTCCAGAAGCTTGCCAAGCGAAGCTCGTCGGAACTCGCCAGGTGGATCGTCGCAAAGTCCAGGAGTATGCCGGATGTCCGCAGAAGGATCACCGAGGGTTTATCAGATGATCGACGGAAGTTGGCCGGAAACTCGCCGGAAGAAGCGATTGACGCATCGGAGCAAAGCTGCAGAAGTTGTCTTAGAGTTAATCGTAGTTAGCATGATGATTAAGCATGAAAATGGGAGGTGATCCCATTAGCTTAATCTTGGGGCAATTGGGCCCCTGAAAAGATTCAAATTGGGCCGAATGGAGCGAACCATTCGGACCCTGATTGCACCAGGAGGTGCAACCGCCCCAGCCAGGAGGTGCAACCGCCAGGGCTGTGAGGTTGGGCGGTGCAACCGCCCCAGCCAGGAGGTGCAACCGCCAGGGCTGCGAGGCTGGGAGGTGCAACCGCCCCAGCCAAGAGGTGCAACCGCCCAGAGCTCAGTCTTCGAGCTAGACTGGGCGGTGCAACCTCCTCTGTCAAGAGGTAGCACCGCCAGAGCTCAAGTTTCGAGCTCTGCCAGGCGATGCAACCACCGAGCTCAGTCTTCGAGCTCTGGCAGAGAGGTGCATCAGCCTGAGCTCAGTCTCGAGCTCTGCCAGGTGATGCAACCACCAAGCTCAGTCTTCGAGCTCTGGCAGAGAGGTGCATCAGCCTGAGCTCAGTTTCGAGCTCTGCCAGGTGTTGCAACCACCGAGCTCAGATTTCGAGCTCTGCCAGGTGATGCAACCACCAAGCTCAGTCTTCGAGCTCTGCCAAGTGATGCAACCATCGAGCTCAGTCTTCGAGCTCTGGCAGAGAGGAGCAATCGCCTGAGCTCAGTCTTCGAGCTCTGCCAGGCGGTGCCACCTCTCCAGTCAAGAGGTGCAACCGCCTGATCCCAGAATTCTGGGATTTGATCGATTTGATCGTTTTGAGCTCGAATTTTGAATTGGGTTGGGGCCTATAAATACCCCACCCATTCAGCACTGAAAGGTGCAAGAACTTACCCGAAATCTTGATCTTTTCAGTGGTTCTTAGAGCTCAAAACTGCTAGTTTTCCTCCTCCTTCTGTTCTTCAAGTTTGAGTTGTAAAGAGAGGAGAGAAAACATCTGAAAGGGTTGTCTCCTAAGCCCGTCAAAAGGAGTGAATCTGTAAGAGGGTAGTTGGCCTTCGCCTATTGAAGGAAGGCCCCTAGTTGACGTCGGCAACCTCGTCGGTGGAGGAAGCCAAAAGTGGAGTAGGTCAAGGCTGACCGAACCACTCTAAATCTCTGGTTTGCATTTATTTTTGAGCACTCTATCATTACTGCAAACCTCCTTCATTACTACTGCTCTCTGCGCTTTCACGAACAAGTTCTAAGTGCTGTTCTTCCGAATCTGCATTCAGACGTAAATTCGTATTTTCATACATTACAGTTTACGTTTGATTCTGCAGAACTGTCTTCCGTGCTTTTACGAACGAGCTTCTTTGCAGTACACACTTACATTTTGATCCTATTGATAACTGCAAACTGTCCTCTACAATTTTACGAACGAGTTTCAACATTTAGACGTAAAACTGCATTCAGACGTAAATCGGCTTTCCTCGCACAATCATCAGATCTCAGTTCATGTTTACATCTTGATTTCAACTGCATACTGCCTTCTGCGAGTATACAAACGAGTTTCAAAGTTTAGACGTAAATCTGCGTCTAGACGTAAAACTGCGTTTGGACGTAAATCTGCGTTTAAACGTAAATCTGCGTTTAGACGTAAAACTGCGTTTAGACGTAAATCTGCGTTTAGACGTAAATCTGAGTTTAGACGTAAATCTGAGTTTAGACGTAAATCTGCGTTTAGATGTAAAACTGCGTTTAGACGTAAATCTGCACTTAGACGCAAAACTGCGCTTAGACGCAAACTGCGCTTAGACGCAATCTGCGCTTAGACGCAAACTGCGCTTTCATACAAACTGAGAATTAGCTTTTGCATCATAATAGTTTTTATTGAACGAACGCAGCTTTTGGTTTTTAAATCGCTGTAAGATTTCCGCTGCACTAATTCACCCCCCCCCTCTTAGTGCTCTCGATCCTAACAATCATAACTTCTTATGAGTATTTCATGCATAATTTCATTTCATCACATTCATTTCATCACATGAAGAGTATCAAGAAAAATTAATTGAGTGATGAGATATACACTAAATGAATATAAGGGAGTATCATAAATAAATCATGGCACGAAAGATATGATCATGTGAATACAAAATGACATGATTCATATAGTAAATCTCCTCTTTAAATAAAATACCAAGAAAAAAATTGTAGGAGTACAAAGAAAAGATCTTGATTAAGAAAAAATCTCAAGTAATTCCAAGAAATCAAGATCATGATTTGAATAAAACTCATTCAAATTCAAATCCTCAAATCATTAAAATTATTTTCAAGAGATTTAAAACGACAAAAGGTGATTTATCAATCTCTTGAAATACTAGCGATTTTCTTTCTCCCCCTTTTTTTTATTGTAAACTAGAAAGAAGAATTTCTAATGGTGTAATTTATTTCTTTCTTCAATCAATGCTCTAAGCATCACATAAATACAAATGTAATCATATAAAAATCATGGCATGAAAGATGAAAGATCAAGAAAGATCAATTCATAAATGATTCATCTTGATAAATCTCCTTTTTAGTAAATAACAAAAAAAAATCTTAGGAGATTAAATAGTCAATGATTTTCAAAAGTAATCTTATGTTATAAAATCTAAGAAATCAAGAGAGAAACCATGATTCATTTGGATAAATCTCAATAAGAAGATACAAGAATACATAATAAGAGATCTTAATTCATAAACGATTTCAAGTTATAAATCTCGAGAAATCAAGATCATGATTTCGATAAAATCCATTAAATTTAAATCATCAAAATCAATTTCATGGTTCAAAAATTTTATAACATAAATAGATTCATTAATAGATCTCTAAGACGAAAACTCGATAAGATAGAGATTAAGAAATTTTCAAGAAATGTATTCCCTTTTTATTTCATACAAGCATGCCTTTGCTAAATAAAAAAGCATGCATCAATGTTTATGATCAAAAAATAAATTTTGTCATAAAAGCCATTAAGACCATAAAAGTATAACACATTAAGCATAAGGCTTTTTCAAACAAGAGATTTGATTCATCAATTTTTTGATAAGTCTTTGATTCATCATTTTAATTTCAATGATAATATATTTTCTTTTTTTATGTATTTCATATAAATATGCTCAAGTTTTTTGTATGAAAACCATCCATCATGTTTTAAATAGAAAAGCAATACAAAATCATCATGCATAATTAAATCATTAAATTATCAAAAAATAATTTTATTAAACATAAAGCATTTAATTTTGAAATTTTGTTCCTTTATCATAAAATATGCAATTATCATGATTATATATATATATATATATATATATATATATATGAAACTAATCATGAAAAGCACTAAGTAATTTTATGGTAAGGAAAAAGATATTTGATTGAGTCGCTTACCTTGTTGGCGAAAGTCATCAAAGCGCAGTTCACCACCTTGCCCTTGTTAGTTTGCCCCTCTTCTTCGGATGCACTCGTTTCATCCCAAGCCACTTTGAGTGCTCTTTTCTTCTTTGACTTTTTCTTTTTAAGTTTATTTTTATTATTTAATTCTTGTTTAATAAACTTTTTAAGTTTTATAGTAAGAAGTTCAAGTTCATCATCACTTGAACTTTCACTCAAGTGGTCTTCATTTGTTCTAAGTGCTAGATCCTTCCTGTTCTTTAGAAGGTTATTCTCATGTTCGTTTTGTGTCATACAACTTATTTCATAGGTCATTAAAGACCCGATAAGTTCTTCGAGAGGGAAAGTATTCAAATCCTTAGCCTCTTGAATGGCTATTACTTTAGGATCCCAAGTTTTAGAAAGAGATCATAAAACTTTATTAATGAATTTAAAATTCAAAAAAATTTTGCCAAGAGCTTTTAGACTATTGAAACATCCTTAAAACGGGTGTACATATCTCTAATAGTCTCACTTGGTTCCATCCGAAATAATTTAAAATCATGCATCAAAACATTGATTTTCGAATCTTTAACTTTACTAATGCCTTCATATGTGATTTAAGTGTATGTCAAATATCGAAAGCTATTTTACAAATAGAAATATGATTAAACTTATTTTTGCTCAAAGCACAAAATAGAGCGTTCATAGTTCTAGCATTAAAAGAAAAACTTTTCTTCTCCAAATCATTCCATTCATTCATTGGAGTAGAAGACTTTTGAAAGTCACTTTCGATAATATTCCATAAATTCAAATCCATTGAAAGCAAGAAAACTCTTATTCGAGTTTTCTAGTAAGTGTCGTCCATCCCATTGAACATGGGAGGATGAATGATAAAAAAACCCTCTTTAAAGCCAAAAAGAGCCATTTCTCTGGGGTGTTAAACCAAACGAGAAACAACGTGGCTCTGATACCAACTGTTAGGAACAAGTCGGCACTAAGAGGGGGGGATGAATTAGTGCAGTGGATAAAATCGTTGGTTTCGAAAATTCTCTTTGTTCATTGAAAAATGGATCGAAAAGATAACTTGAAATCTTGTTCGTATATGTAGTGAAAGCAGTAGGAAAGTAAAGATTTAGTTTGCAGTAAACGTAAATTGCACAAATAGAAATGCAAACCATTTTATAGTGGTTCGATCGTCGTGACCTACATCCACTCCACCGATTCCTCTTCCGTTGAGGCCATCGACATCCACTAATAATCTTCCTTCAATGGGCGAAGATCAACTACCCTTACAACTCGATTCTCCTTTTGATAGGTTCAAGAGAGAACCTTTACAACCCCCTTCACTCGTCTCTTAAATAGGACTAATACTTAAGTTTTGAGAAGAGTTCACACAAAATTACAATAGCCTAAAAAAGTCTCATCTCGGATTTCCCGAGTCCTAGCGGTACCACCTCCTACAACACTGACATTAGGTGGTACAATTGCCCAGTCTGGCGGTACCACCACCTAGAAGACTATGTATGGGCTGCACTAATTAATTAAAAGGTTTAGTTAATTATTATTTTTATTATTATCTAGTAGTCCTACATGATGATGATTATTTATACATATGATGTATGATGTGTGGACGGATGATCATGGACCATGTGATGTGTGTACTTATGATTATTATTATTGGGGTCTGTGACCCTCCATTATATTTCTCGTTTATTGTTGGGCCTACGTGCCTATGATTAAGTTGTAATCACATGAGGAGGCGCAGCGGGAGCGTCGATGCGATAGCGGGACCCACGAGGCAGATGATCGCGATGCATGAAGATGCATCGAGATGTCGACGGAACCGATGAGGACGAGATGGACGATCACAGGGCATGGAGATGCACCGTTGCACACATAGATCTTGATGTGAGTGATTAGGCCTACTGGCTTGGGCCTAATCACATTAGGTTGTGGTCCATGATCATCTGGTGTGATTGCTTATTCATATACTAGATATGTATATATATTTACATACGACGTAGATATATATTAAATATATATATGTGTGACATGTCATATTAGGAGACCAAATCATAGAAATATATCTCTCGATAATATTAAATCGATAAACGTGAGACAATTAGATTGACCCACGTGGCCTTTCATCGTTATAATTAGGAACCGATTCTTGGTGTAGGTTGACTTGGTCGAGTCCCTCGAGACTCACTTATATCGCGATTCGCTATCTTGCTTACGACATAGAGATGTCACCAATGACCTAAGGACATGGTATACATAGTCGAGTCCCTCGAGGGTATATCATCAAATTAGACTCATCTTGTAACGAAGGTGTTGACTTAATCGAGCATCATGGTTGGTCGAGTCCCTCGAGACCAAAGTGATTTGGAGGCCGAACAGGACGGGAATCACAAGGAGTTGTGATCGGCAAGAGTTACCTACCTTTTAGGCTTAGTGTGATTGGTCGAGTCTCTCGAGGTTACACTAAGATGCTGATTGGATCCTGATCCCCACTAGAAGTCTGCCGGAGACTTCCGTTTCACGTGCTGAGGGTGTCGCGTGACTCGTTAGTAAAATAGTGGGAGCATATTAAGATAGATGTCCATATCTTGATGGTTTATTTCTTACAAAATCTGTATGTTATTCATTTCTGCTGCATCTTTATTTTCAGAAAATGTCGCTTTCAAATCCCTTACGTGGCATACTTGATGTCAACCGCCTCACTGGTCCAAATTATACGGATTGGCTCCGTAACTTGAGAATTATTCTCACGACTAAGAAAATCGTGTACGTCCTTGATACAACGATGCCTACGCCTAATGAAGGGGCAAGCGAGGATGAGATCGCCCGCTACGTGAAGTACATTGATGACTCCACTCTTGCTCAGTGCTATATGTTGGGCTCTATGACTCCTGAGTTACAGAAACAACATGAAAAGATGGATGCTAGATCCATTCTCCTACATGTCCGCAAATTATTTGAGAAACAAGGAAGGACTCAACGATATGAGATATCCAAGAGCCTCTTCTGCGCTATGATGACTAAGGGGACACCGGTTCAAAACCATGTCCTAAAGATGATTGAGTGGATGGGGAAACTCACGGGTCTAGGAATGGTCCTAGAGGAAAACTTGTGTGTGGACATTGTGCTTCAGTCCCTACCATATTCCTTTTCACAGTTCATAATGAATTTTAATATAAATAAGCTTAAGGTGACTCTCCCAGAGCTCCTCAATATATTGAGGGAGGTAGAGAGTACTATTAAGAAAGAGAAGTAAGTTCTCTACACTAGTGAGACCAGAAAGAAAAGGAAAGCATAAAGGTCCCTTAAGAAGGGAAAGGGCAAGGGCAGACCAGGTAAAGCAAAGGTTGCTAAGAAAGACCCAGCAAAGGACAAAGGCCAGTGCTTCCACTGTGGTAAAGATGGGCATTAGAAGAGGAACAGCAAAGAGTACATTGCAGAAAAGGCGAAACAAAAGCTTGATGAAGCTTTAGGTACATTCATGGTCAGTCTCCATTTGTCAAACTCTTATGATTGTTAGGATCGAGAGCACTAAGAGGGGGGGGGGTGAATTAGTGTAGCGGAAATCTTACAGCAATTTAAAACCGAAAGGTGCGTTCGTTCAATAAAATCTATTATGATGCAAAAGCCGATTCACAGTTTGTACTTAAGCGCAGTTTGCGTCTAAGCGCAGATTACGTCTAAGAGCAGTTTACGTCTAAACGCAGTTTGCGTCTAAACGCAGTTTTACGTCTAAACTCAGTTTTACGTCTGAACGCAGTTTTACGTCTGAACGCAGTTTTACGTCTGAACGCAGTTTTGCGTCTGAACGCAGTTTTGCGTCTGAACGCAGTTTTGCGTCTGAACGCAGTTTTGCGTCTGAACGCAGTTTTGCGTCTGAACGCAGTTTACATCTAAACACAGTTTTGCGTCTAAACGCAGTTTTATGTCTAAAACGCAGAAACTGAACTTTGAAAATCTTTTTGTGGATGTGCAGAAAGCAGTTCACAGTTATGAATGGAATCAAAGCGTAAGCGTAAACTGCGATGTAAAGATCGTACGAAAACACCGATTTACGTCTCAATGCAGATTCGGAAAGATCTGAACTTAGAGAATCGTTCGTAAAAGCGCAGAGGGCAGTAGCTATGTAGGAGGTTTGCAGTAATGATAAAGTGCTAAAAAATAAACGCAAACCAGAGATTTAGAGTGGTTCGGTCAGGCTTGACCTACTCCACTTTTGGCTTCCTCCACCGATGAGGTTGCCGACGTCAACTAGAGGCCTTCCTTCAATAGGCGAAGGCCAACTACCCTTTTATAGTTTCTCTCCTTTTGACACGCTCAGGAGACAACCTTTACAGATCCTTTCTCTCCTCTCTTTACAACTCAAGACTTTGAAGAACAGAAAGAGGAGAACTTTTGGACTTTACACAATTTTGAGCTCTTAGAATCATAGAAAAGATCAGGAATTCGGAGTGGATCTATATTTTTTCTGTGCTAAACGGGTGGGGTATTTATAGGCCCTAACCTAGTTCAAATTTGGAGCTCAAAACGATCAAATCCCGAAATTCCGGGATCAGGCGGTTGCACCTCTTGACTAGAGAGGTTGCACCGCCTGGTAGAGCTCGAAGACTGAGCTCAGGCGGATGCACCTCTCTGTCAGGGGTGGTTGCACCTTTCTGCCAGAGCTCGAAGACCGAGCTCAGGCGGTGCATCTCCTGACCAGAGAGGTTGCACCTCTCTGCTAGAGGTGGTTGCACCTCTCTGCCAGTGGTGGTTGCACCTCTCTACCAGAGCTCGAAGACCGAGCTCAGGCGGTGCATCTCCTGTCCAGAGAGGTTGCTCCTCTCTGCCAGAGCTCGAAGACCGAGCTCGGTGGTTGCACCTCTTGGCAGAGCTCGAAACTTGAGCTCTGGCGGTGCTACCTCTTGACAGAGGAGGTTGCACCGCCCAGTCTCGCTTGGAGACTGAGCCCTGGGCGGTTGCACCTCCCACAGCACCTTGGGTCCGAATGGGTTGAACCATTCGACCCAATTTGAGTTCTTCAGGGGCCCAATTGCCCCAGGATTAAGCTAATGGGATCACCTTCCATTTCTAACTTAATCAACGTGCTAACTACGATTAAATCTAAGACAATTTCTGCAGCTTTGCTTCGGTACGTCAGTCGCTTCTTCCGGCGAGTTTCCGGCGAACTTCCGTCGATCATCCGATGAACCCTCGGTGATGCTTCTGCGGACTTCCGGCAAACTCCTAGATTTTGCGACGATCCACTTGGCGAGTTCCGACGAGCTTCGCTTGGCAAGCTTCCGGACTTCTCGGATCTGTTCTTGCAGAACCTCCGACGACCGTCCGAACTTCCGTCGAACTCTCGAACTCCCAACGTGATCATGATCTTGACTCCGGCGCAACTCCTGCTGCTTGTCTAACTTTCATCGTAGTTAATCCTGCACACTTATCTCAACACATAGATTAGACAACAAATGACAATTGACTTCATCATCAAAATCCGTGATTCAACAATCTCCCCCTTTTTGATGATGACAATCAATTGATAATGGAGTTATCCTTAACTCCCCCTATCTATATGCTATTGTTGAGATAAGTCAACCTTGAATTCAAGACCTAAGAATTCAAGTGACGTATTGATAAGTTAGATCAGTTAAACTTATCAATACTCCCATCATGATACTCATCATGATGTATCTCTTCAAGAATGATGTCAAAGCTTGACATACATCATCAAGTTTGTATGATTGTGTTTGTAACTATTCACCATGTAATTGAACATTATCATTTAAAGCTGCGAGGGACTATTACATGATGCACACATATTATCATTCTAGCAAGTTTGCATTTACTTCACAAGATAGGATATCAACTCAAGACATAATGCAAACTATAGCACACGTTCATATATCTCTTGGTGATGCAAGGATGGCATAACCATAACATAGTTTATAGCATCACTCAAGTATTTGCAACATAGACATGATCATGGCAGTGTTTATCAATTCATATGTTTCTCCCCCTTTGTCATCAACAAAAAGCATGGTAATTGTGATACGAGGAAAACAATATTAGCAAGCTTATAGAGGAATTTTGCATAGATTGCTTTGAACACTTCTTCCCCCTTTTTATGAAAGTGGAATCACTTTATCCCGCAAAGATATTATAGGATGAAATACATACACAGGAATCACTTTATCAGATTTATTTCAGGAACTTATTTTTCATGAAAGTGTACGAATAAATCTGTTTTATAGCATTCGAACAAATAAGATGCATTTGGACAAGATTTTGTTGCAGATTTTCATATATAAACATGACAATCAAGTGATCTGATAATTCAATATAGTCCGAAAAATAAGTTTATTTATTCGGACACATCAACATTCCTAATTCTCTTCTAATGAAATCAAATTGTTCTTCACTTAGAGGTTTTGTAAAAATGTCAGCCAGTTGATGTTTAGTATCGATGAACTCTGTGGTTACGTCATGATTAGTGACATGATCTCGTATAAAGTGGTGTCTAATATCAATATGTTTTGTTCTTGAGTGTTGTATAGGATTCTTAGTTAAGCATATTGCACTCGTGTTATCACATTTAATGGGAATATCTTTTAGATTAACTTTGTAATCTTCTAAAGTGTTTTTCATCCATACAACTTGTGCACAGCATGCACTTGCTGCAATATATTCAGCTTCGGTTGTTGATAGAGCAACCGAGCTTTGCTTCTTAGATGACCAGGAAACAAGGGCATGTCCTAAAAATTGACATGATCCTGATGTGCTTTTTCTATCTAGTCTACAGCCAGCGAAGTCCGCATCAGCATAAGCTGTTAACTCAAAATTTTCTGATTTTGGATACCATAATCCTAGATTTGTGGTTCCATTGAGATATCTAAGTATTCTTTTGACTGCTTTGAGATGAGATATCTTAGGGTTTGATTGAAATCTAGCACAAAGTCCTACACTGAACATGATGTCTGGTCTGGTGGCAGTGAGGTAAAGTAAACTTCCTATCATACCCCTATAAGTCTTTTGATTGAAGCTTTCTCCACTTTCATCAATTTCTAACTTAGTGGAGGTGCTCATAGGGGTTCTAATAGCCTTTGAGTTGTTCATTTTAAACTTTTTTAATAAATTCATAGCATATTTAGTTTGACTAATAAAGATGTCGTTGCTTAATTGTTTGATTTGTAAACCTAAGAAGAATGTTAATTCTCCCATTAAGCTCATTTCGAATTCAAGACTCATGGTTCTAGCAAAAGATTCACAGAGAGATTCATTTGTAGAGCCAAAGATAATATCATCAACATAAATCTGAACAATGAGAAAATTATTTTCAAAATTCTTGATAAATAATGTAGTATCAACCTTGCCTTTTGTGAAATTATTTTCGATAAGAAATGAACTAAGTCTCTCATACCAAGCCCTTGGGGCTTGTTTTAAACCATAGAGAGCTTTAGTTAATCTAAACACATGATTAGGGAGGCTATTATTTTCAAATCCAGGAGGTTGTTCAACATAAACTTCTTCGGAAATAAAGCCATTTAGAAAAGCGCTTTTAACATCCATTTGAAACAGTTTAAAATTATTATTACTAGCGTAGGCAAGGAGCATCCTTATGGCTTCTAATCGAGCCACAGGAGCGAAGGTTTCTTTGTAATCGATACCTTCTTCTTGGTTGAAACCTTTGGCCACTAATCTAGCCTTGTTTCTAACCACGATACCATTTTCATCTTGCTTGTTTCTGAAGACCCATTTAGTACCAATAACTAAATGGTCATTTGGCCTAGGAACAAGCTTCCACACCTCATTTCTCTCAAATTGATTCAATTCATCTTGCATTGCGATAATCCATGAATCATCTTTCATGGCTTCGTCAACGCATTTGGGTTCAATTTGGGAGAGAAAGGCGGCATTTGCACAAAAAGTTTTAAGAGAAGATCGTGTTTGAACCCCCTTTGACGTGTCTCCTAAGATTAGCTCCTTGGGATGAGCATCTACATACTTCCAATCCTTGGGTACGGATATTTCGGGAGTGGATGCATCTAAGTTGCTCGTTGGAGAAGGGGTCTCGTTTAAATTCAAAGAATCAAAATTAACATCTTCGTCAGGATCATTTTTCGTGATTTCGGAAATCTCATTGAAAACAACATGAATGGATTCTTCAATAATTAAAGTTCTTTTATTGAAGATACGAAAGGCTTTAGAAACAGTAGAATAACCAAGAAAGATTCCTTCATCAGATTTAGCATCAAATTTTCCTAAGTTGTCCTTTTCATTTAGGATAAAACACTTACTCCCAAAGACTTTAAAATATGAAACATTGGGTTTTTTATTGTTCCATAACTCATAGGGAGTTTTGGTTAGTAGAGGTCTTACTAGAACTCTATTCAAAATGTAGCATGTAGTATTTACGGCTTCAACCCAAAAATATTTGGGTAGGTTGTATTCATTCAACATGGTTCTTGCCATTTCTTGTAAATTTTGATTTTTTCTTTCTACAACTCCATTTTGTTGAGGATTTCTAGGAGTAGAGAAATTATGATTGTATCCATTGAGTTCACAAAATTCCTGGAAATCATGGTTTTGAAATTCACCACCATGATCACTTCTAATTGACGAAATCATAGAACCTTTCTCATTCTGAACAAGTTTGCAAAACTTGGTAAAATATCTAAGAATTCACTCTTCTATTTTAAGAAGTAAGTCCATGTGTATCTGCTATAGTCATCCTTGATGACAAAGGCGTATTTGCTACCTCCTAGGCTTGATGTGGAGATAGGTCCGAACAAATCCATATGGATCAATTATAAGGGCCTAGAGGTGCTTATTTGGTTTTTAGATTTGAAGCTACTCTTAATTTGTTTACCTAATTGGCAAGCATCACATACATTGTCTTTGATGAACTTGATATGAGGAATTCCTCTTACAAGTTCTTTGGATGATATTTGAGTGATTAGTTTCATGCTAGCATGACCTAATCTTCTATGCCATATCCAAGCATCCTCATTCAAAGCAGAAAAACACATTTCATTACATAAATTATTGATGTCAATAGTATATACGTTATTTTGTTTTAATGCAATCATAGATATGTTTTTGTGTGGTTTTTCAATGATGCAAGCATTAGATTCAAATCTGATAATATATCCTTTATCACATAATTGACTAATGCTCAAGAGGTTATGTTTTAAACTATCCACTAGCAAAGCATCTTCAATAGAGAAGTTGGATTTGTTACCTATGGTTCCTTTGCCAATGATTTTACCCTTGTTGTTGTCTCCGAAGGTGACATATCCTTCGTCTATGCTAGTGAGCTTAGAGAAATGAGATGGATCTCCGGTCATATGCCTTGAGCATCCACTATCAAGGTACCATCTCTTGCTCCTAGCTTGCGATGGTTTAGGTTTCTACAAGAAAGGATGATGTTTAGGTACCCATTTGCTTTTGGGTGCCTCACAAATAGATCTACATTTTCTATCATGTTGCATAGAATTTGTCATGGTTCCTTTAGGAACCCAAATCAATTTTTTTGGACTAATTTTCTTAAATGGACAATAGTGCGTCTTGTGTCCAAACTTGCAACAAAAGTTGCATTTGCTTTGATGTCTAACATGTAAGATGGGGCCTTTTATGAAGGTGGTTGGATTTTGGTGAGGACTTCTCACGAATCCAATTCCACTTCTTATGGGGACGTGACCCTTGTTGGTAAGGATCATGTTTAATGACTTGCTACCAACCTCGAATTTCTTCAAGGTATCCTTAAGTAGCAAGTTTTCTTTTTGGAGAGTTTCTAGATCATGGCATTTTATGCATGAGCTTAAGCTATCATGATATTCAGTATTTAACTTATCGAAATTACAAATAAGACTATCATGCTGCTTTTTTAGCAATTTGTATTTATTACTAATAGTCTTACACTCATCAAACAATTCATGGAAAGCATTTAATAATTCATCGAATGATAAATCTGCATCTATTGAATTTGTTACCTCGTCTTCGATGGCCATTAAGGCGTAATGAGCAACTTGCTCGGTGTTGGACTCCTCTTCTTCGGATGCGCTCGAGTCATCCCATGTTGCTTGAAGAGCCTTCTTCTTTGATGTTCTCCTTTTTACTTGGGGACAATCACTCTTGTAGTGTCCCGGCTTTTTGCATTCATAGCAGATCACTTGGTCCTTCTTGGGTTCAAGTTTATTTTTTGCATCATTCTTAAACTTGTTTCTTTTAAAGAACTTTTTAAACTTTCTTGTTAGAAGTGCCAAGTCATCATCACAGTCCTCATCACTTGAGTTTTCTCTCAAGTGGCATTCAGAGGTTTTAAGTGTCATATCCTTCCTGTTCTTTGGAAGGATGTCTTCTTGCTCTTCATGAGCTTTACAAGTCATTTCGTAGGTCATTAATGACCCGATTAGTTCTTCAAGAGGGAAGTTGCGCAGATCTTTTGCCTCTTGAATAGCAGTGACTTTAGGATCCCAATTCTTAGGAAGGGATCTTAGTATCTTATTTACGAGTTCAAAATCCGAAAAACTTTTTCCAAGTCCTTTTAGACCGTTGACGACATCCGTGAAACGGGTAAACATGTCGCCAATGGTTTCACTTGGTTTCATTCGAAAACGTTCAAAAGAATGTAACAACAGATTGATTTTTGACTCTTTCACTCTACTTGTGCCCTCGTGGGTCACTTCGAGTGTGTGCCAAATATCAAATGCAGTTTCGCAAGTTGAAACACGATTAAACTCGTTTTTATCAAGTGCGCAAAATAAGGCATTCATAGCCTTTGCATTAAGAGCGAAAGCCTTCTTCTCCAATTCATTCCAATCGATCATTGGAAGAGAAGACTTTGAAAATCCGTTTTCAACAAGGTTCCACAGTTCAAAATCCATAGAAATAAGAAAGATCCTCATTCGGGTCTTCCAGTAGGTGTAGTCCGTCCCACTGAACATGGGTGGACGTGTAATAGAATGCCCCTCTTGGTTTCCGGCGTATGCCATCTCTCTTGGGTTTTAATCCGTTAGAGAGTTAACCTTGCTCTGATACCAATTTTTAGGATCGAGAGCACTAAGAGGGGGGGGGGGTGAATTAGTGCAGCGGAAATCTTATAGCAATTTAAATCCGAAAGGTGCGTTCGTTCAATAAAATCTATTATGATGCAAAAGCCGATTCACAGTTTGTATTTAAGCGTAGTTTGCGTCTAAGCGCAGATTGCGTCTAAGAGCAGTTTACGTCTAAACGCAGTTTGCGTCTAAACGCAGTTTTACGTCTAAACTCAGTTTTACGTCTAAACTCAGTTTTACGTCTAAACGCAGTTTTACGTCTAAACGCAGTTTTGCGTCTGAACGCAGTTTTATGTCTGAACGCAGTTTTACGTCTAAACGCAGTTTTGTGTCTGAACGCAGTTTTGCGTCTGAACGCAGTTTTGCGTCTGAACGCAGTTTTGCGTCTAAACGTGGTTTTACGTCTAAACACAGTTTTGCGTCTAAACGCAGTTTTACGTCTAAAACGCAGAAACTGAACTTTGAAAATCTTTTTGTGGATGTGCAGAAAGTAGTTCGCAGTTATGAATGGAATCAAAGCGTAAGCGTAAACTGCGATGTAAAGATCGTACGAAAACACCGATTTACGTCTCAATGCAGATTCGGAAAGATCTGAACTTAGAGAATCATTCGTAAAAGCGCAGAGGGCAGTAGCTATGTAGGAGGTTTGCAGTAATGATAAAGTGCTAAAAAATAAACGCAAACCAGAAATTTGGAGTGGTTCGGTCAGTCTTGACCTACTCCACTTTTGGCTTCCTCCACCGATGAGGTTGCCGACGTCAACTAGAGGCCTTCCTTCAATAGGCGAAGGCCAACTGCCCTTTTACAGTTTCTCTCCTTTTGATAGGCTCAGGAGACAACCTTTACAGATCCTTTCTCTCCTCTCTTTACAACTCAAGACTTTGAAGAACAGAAAGAGGAGAACTTTTGGACTTTACACAATTTTGAGCTCTTAGAATCACAGAAAAGATCAGGAATTCGGAGTGGATCTATATTTTTTCTGTGCTGAACGGGTGGGGTATTTATAAGCCCTAACCCAGTTCAAATTTGGAGCTCAAAACGATCAAATCCCGGAATTCCGGGATCAAGCGGTTGCACCTCTTGACTGGAGAGGTTGCACTGCCTGGCAGAGCTCGAAGACTGAGGTCAGGCGGATGCACCTCTCTGTCAGGGGTGGTTGCACCTTTCTGCCAGAGCTCGAAGACCGAGCTCAGGCGGTGCATCTCCTGACCAGAGAGGTTGCACCTCTCTGCTAGAGCTCGAAGACCGAGCTCAGGCGGTGCATCTCCTGTCCAGAGAGGTTGCTCCTCTCTGCCAGAGCTCGAAGACCGAGCTCGGTGGTTGCACCTCTTGGCAGAGCTCGAAACTTGAGCTTTGGCGGTGCTACCTCTTGACAGAGGAGGTTGCACTGCCCAGTCTCGCTTGGAGACTGAGCCCTGGGCGGTTGCACCTCTTGGCTGGGGTGGTTGCACCTCCCACAGCACCTTGGGTCCGAATGGGTTGAACCATTCGACCCAATTTGAGTTCTTCAGGGGCCCAATTGCCCCAGGATTAAGCTAATGGGATCACCTCCCATTTCTAACTTAATCAACGTGCTAACTACAATTAAATCTAAGACAATTTCTGTAGCTTTGCTTCGGTACGTCAATCGCTTCTTCCGGCGAGTTTCCGACGAACTTCCGTCGATCATCCGATGAACCCTCGGTGATGCTTCTGCGGACTTCCGGCAAACTCCTGGATTTTGCGACGATCCACTTGGCGAGTTCCGACGAGCTTCGCTTGGCAAGCTTCCGGACTTCTCGGATATGTTCTTGCAGAACCTCCGACGACTGTCCGAACTTCCGTCGAACTCTCGAACTCCCAACGTGATCATGATCTTGACTCCGGCGCAACTCCTGCTGCTTGTCTAACTTTCATCGTAGTTAATCCTGCACACTTATCTCAACACATAGATTAGACAACAAATGACAATTGACTTCATCATCAAAATCCGAGATTCAACAATGATAACACATGGGTATTGGATACTGGCAGTGCTTATCATATATGCAATTCGTTACAAGTTCTAGCAAGGCCTAGGAAACTAGAGAGAGGTGAGATGGACCTCAAGATGGGTAATGGAGCAAAAGTTACTATAGTAGCTATTGGCAAGGTCACCTTACATTTGCTTGGTGGAGCTTTTATTGCATTATATGTATGTTATTTTGTTCCTTCTATTATAAAAAACATTATCTCCATTTCATGTTTGATAGTTAGTGGATATAAATTAGTTTTTAAGAACAATGATTGTTCGATATTATTAGATGATAAGATCATCACGAAAGGAACATGGCATAATGGTTTATTTATGTTAGACACTACTCCACATATCATGAATGTAAATGTGTCCAAGAGGAAACGAGATGAGATGAATAGTGCATACCTGTGGCATTGTAGGCTAGGTCACATCAATGAAAGAATGATTCAAAAGTTGCTAAATGATGGATATCTAGATCCATTCGACTATATGTCATATGCAACTTGCGAGCCTTGCCTTCGTGGAAAACTAACCAACTCTCCATTTAGTGAAACTGGAGAGAGAGCCACTAAGCTGTTGGAACTCATACATAGTGATGTATGTGGACCCATGTCAACTCATGCTATTGGTGGTTACTCCTTCATTACCTTTACTGATGATTTCCCAAGGTATGGATATGTGTACTTAATGAAGTACAAGTTCGAGACTTTTGAGAAATTCAGAGAGTATAAGAATGAGGTGGAGAAACAAACTGGAAAGAGTATCAAAACTCTTTGATCAGATCGAGGAGGTGAGTACTTAAGTATAGAGTTTACTCAGTTCCTTAAGGACCATGGGATATTATCCCAATGGACACCTCCTTATACACCTCTGCTCAATAGTGTCACTAAAAGGAGAAATCGTACGCTATGAGACATGGTACGATCCATGATGAGTTTCGCTGACCTACCCATCTCATTAGGGGGATATGCCCTAGAAACCGCAGCTTACCTTCTGAATAGAGTTTCAACTAAGTCGGTAGTGTCTACACCATATGAGATATGGAAAGGGAAGAAGCCTGATCTTAAGGTTGTTAAGATTTGGAGCTACCCTACCCATGTTAAAAGACACAACCCCGATAAGTTAGAATCAAGGACAGAGTGATGCAAATTTGTGGGATACCCTAAGGAAACTTGTGGGTATTATTTCTATCATCTCGAGGACCAAAAGGTCTTTGTAGCTAAGAGAGCAGTGTTCCTTAAGAAGGAACACATTCTTGGCGGAGACAGTGGGAGAATGAAAGAGTTGAGCGAAGTTGGAGAACCAAGCTCAAGCACCACTCTACAGCCCGAGTCTGTTCAGGTACCTAATACACAAGTTTCAACTTTACGTAGGTCTGATAGAGTATCCCATCCTCCTAAGAGATATGTGGGACATATTAGAGGAGAGGATGTTGAGGATATTGATCCTCAGACCTACGAGGAGGCTATTATTGCTAGTCATAGGTGCCCAGCAAACCAATCACGTGAGTGATGGCACATGTGACTTGATACAGAATCTTTTTGCTTATTATATTTTGGCGTATATCACTTTATAACTATTGCATAAATGCATATATATTGTGATGTCCTTGGATTTGTGCAATGGGAATCAGATCGTGATGAGATCACGATAATGAGATCGATTCACCTTTAAACACATATCCTAAATAATCTCGGTCATAGGTTACTCAAGAGGGACATCGTGATAACCGGATAGACTGGTGTGCTGTATACCCATCCATATGATGGATGCAGCTGGTCTCATAGCTGCTCGTGTAGGGACACTAGGGATACAGTACAGGTGCTCATTGGAGAATGAGTTCACTGATTGATCCGCTTACGGAATGCTGGATGGTTGATGATGCCTTAATGTCAGACAGCGATTCCGTAGTCCTAGTGGTGTATCTGGTCCTTAGACTTGAGACACCAAGGATGTCCTGTATGAGTGCTCCACTCTTTGATACCAGACTTATAGGTTTGGTTGTCCCAGATCTAGTACAGCTGGTCATTGGGAGTGGTAGTCGACCTTACAAGGGCTATTGAGTGTCGATAGAGGATCATCCACTCTCGGCGTCATGAGAGGAATATCCCATGTGTTCTTGCTCAGACAAATCCCTGGCCAAGGTCATTCGGGTTGAGAGAGAAAGAGTTCTCCGGGAGAATCCGATTAGAGCGAGACTTGACTAGAAACCGTATGGGTCTGACAGCACCATGCTCGATATACGGTCTCAGGGAAATTAGATGGATGAGGGACTATAGGTACATGGTAACTGAGGACAGACAGGTCCAATGGATTGGAATCCCCTGTATCGTTTGGGGACTACGGCGTAGTGGCCTAGTACGTCCGTAGTCGATGAGTCGAGTGAATTATTACAGAGATAATAATTCACTGAGTTAGAAGGAGTTCTGACAGGTATGACTCACGGCCAGCTCGATATTGGGCCTAGAGGGTCACACAAATATGGTAGGCATTGCGATGAGTAGAGGTTCGGATATGAGATATCCGACGGAGCCCTTGTCTTATTGGATGCAGATCCAATACCCACTAGGGAAGGACCCATTAGGGTTTGACACGGGATCTCTATAAATAGGAGGGATTCACAGCCTCATAGGTTAGAGTCTTTGCTTGCCTTTCCTATTCTCCTCTCCCTCTCCACCTCAAAGTAGGCTTGGAGTTTTGAGGAGCGTCGTCGCAACCCTGCTGTGTGGATCACCGCTAGAGAGGAGGACGCTTGACCTCCTTCACCCTCTCCTAAGGATCTGCAAGAAAACAAGGATATACGATCTCCCTAGGTAACACAATCTCTATACGCAGTTTTGCGTTTTGCGGATGTTTTACGCACCAATCTTCGAACGACGACGAACATCTTTTTGGGAATCGGGGAATTTTGTTTTCTTGATCTTCCGCTGCGCATATGATGTCGCCCCCATGATTTACCAACAGTGGTATCAGAGCCAGGTTGTTCGTGCGAATGATTGGTTTTGAACTGCGTGTATTGTGTTTAGGAAGAATATTGACGTTAAAATCATTGACGCAAAAGCGAGAAAGGGCAACAATAGTTGCTGCCCTCGATTTGCGTGCATGCAACGCAGCCGAAGGCGGGCAGCGCAGGGCCTATCGCCGCTGCTCCCGCGGGCAAAACCCCCCCCCACAAGGGCGGCCGCCCGGCGGGACATCACCGCCTGCGGAGGCAGCGACGCCTGAAGGGGGAGCCCACCTGCAGCGACAGTGCCGCCAGCGAGCGTGCCGACTGCAGGCGAGGGTAGCGCCCTCGCCCCGCCGCACAGGCCGCCGTCGGCAGGGTGGCGGCAGCGGCAGCAGCGAAAAGGGGAAAGGGTATTAGGGTTTTCTTGATAAAAGATGGTTTTGCCCCTCGGAATTTGAAAATTTTCAGTTTCTGTCTTTTGTCCAAATTACGAAAATACCCTTAGGAATTGAGAAATTCCCTACATGTCCCTGATTTCAGAAAAATATTAATTAATTAAAAGGTTTAGTTGATTATTATTTTTATTATTATCTAGTAGTCCTACATGATGATGATTATTTATACATGTGATGTATGATGTGTGGACGGATGATCATGGACCGTGTGATGTGTGTACTTGTGATTATTATTATTGAGGTCTGCGAACCTCCATTATATTTCTCGTTTATTGTCAGGCCTGCGTTCCTATGATTAAGTTGTAATCATATGAGGAGGTGCAGCGGGAGCGTGGATGCGATAGCGGGACCCACGAGACGGACGATCGCGATGCATGGAGATGCATCAAGATGTCGACGAAACCGACGAGGACGAGATGGACGCTCACAGGGCATGGAGATACACCGTTGCACACATAGATCTTGATGTGAGTGATTAGGCCTACAGGCTCGGGCCTAATCATATTAGGTTGTGATCCATGATCATCTGGTTTGATTGCTTATACACATACTAGATATGTATATATATTTGCATGCGATGTAGATATATATTAAATATGTATATGTGTGACATGTCATATTAGGAGACCAAATTATAGAAACATCTCTCAATAATATTAAGTCGGTAAACGTGAGGCAATTAGATTGACCCACGTGGCCTTCCATCGTTATGAGTAGGAACCAATTCCCGGTGTAGGTTGAGTTGGTCGAGTCCCTCGAGACTCACCTATATCGCGATTCGCTATCTTGCTTACGACATAGAGATGTCACCGGTGACCTGAGGGCATGGTATGCTTGGTCGAGTCCCTCGAGGGTATATCATCAAATCAGACTCATCTTGTAACGAAGGTGTTGACTTAACCGAGCATCATGGTTGGTCGAGTCCCTCGAGGCCATGGTGATTCGGAGGCCGAATAGGACGGGAATCACAAGGAGTTGTGATCGGCAAGAGTTGCCTACCTTTTAGGCTTAGTGTGATTGGTCGAGTCCCTCGAGGTTACACTAAGACGCTAATTGGATCCTGATCCCCACTAGAAGTCTGCTGGAGACTTCCGTTTCACCTGCTGAGGGTGTCGCGTGACTCGTTAGTAAAATAGTGGGAGCATATTAAGATAGAAGTCCATATCTTGATAGTATATTTCTTGCAAAATCTGCATGTTATTCATTTCTGCTACATCTTTATTTTCAGAAAATGTCGCTTTCAAATCCCTTACGTGGCATACTTGATGTCAACCGCCTCACTGGTCCAAATTATACGGATTGGCTCAGTAACTTGAGAATTGTTCTCACAACGGAGAAATTCGTGTACGTCCTTGATACAGTGATGCCTACGCCCGAAGAAGGGGCAAGCGAGGATGAGATCGCTCGCTACGTGAAGTACATTGATGACTCCACTCTTGCTCAGTGCAATATGTTGGGCTCTATGACTCCAGAGTTACAGAGATAACATGAAAAGATGGATGCCAGATCCATTCTCCTACATGTCCGCAAATTGTTTGAGGAACAGGGAAGGACTCAACGATATGAGATATCCAAGAGCCTTTTCCGCGCTAGGATGACTGAGGGGACACCGGTTCAGAACCATGTCCTAAAGATGATTGAGTGGATAGAGAAACTCACAGGTCTAGGAATGGTCCTAGAGGATAACTTATGTGTGGACATTGTGCTTCAGTCCCTACCAGATTCCTTTTCACAGTTCATAATGAATTTTAATATGAACAAGCTTGAGGTGACTCTCCTAGAGCTCCTTAATATGTTGAGGGAGGCAGAGAGTACTATTAAGAAAGAGAAGCCAGTTCTCTACACTAGTGAGACCAGAAAGAAAAGGAAAGCAGAAATGTCCCTTAAGTAGGGAAAGGGCAAGGGCAAACAAGGTAAAGCAAAGGTTGCTAAGAAAGACCCAGTAAAGGACAAAGGCCAGTGCTTCCACTTGGTAAAGATGGGCATTGGAAGAGAAACTGCAAAGAGTACCTTGCAGAAAGGGTGAAACAAAAGCTTGATGAAACTTCAGGTACATTCATGATCAGTCTCCATTTGTTAGACTCTTATGATAACACATGGGTATTGGATACCGATAGTGCTTATCATATATGCAATTCGTTGCAGGTTCTGGCAAGGCCTAGGAGACTAGAGAAAGGCGAGATGGACCTCAAGATGGGTAATGGAGCAAAAGTTGTTGTATTAGCTGTTGGCGAGGTCGCCCTACATCTGCCTAGTGGAGCTTTTATTGCATTAGATGCATGTTATTTTGTTCCTTCTATTATCAAAAACATTATCTCCATTTCATGTTTAACAGTTAGTGGATATAAATTTGTTTTTGAGAACAATGGTTGTTCGATATTATTAGATGATAAGATCATCACGAAAGGAACATTGCATAATGGTTTATTTATGTTAGACACCACTCCACATATCATGAATGTAAATGTGTCAAGAAGGAAACGAGATGAGTTGAACAGTGCATACCTGTGGCATTGTAGGCTAGGTCACATCCATGAAAGAAGGATTCAAAAGTTGCTAAATGATGGATATCTAGATCCATTAGACTATGTGTCATATGCAACTTGTGAGCCTTGCATTCGTGGAAAACTAACCAAATCTCCATTTAGTAGAACTGGAGAGAGAGCCAATGAGTTGTTGGAACTCATACATAGTGATGTATGTGGACCCATGTCAACTCATGCCATTAGAGGTTACTCCTACTTCATTACATTTACTGATGATTTCTCAAGGTATGGATATGTGTACTTAATGAAGTACAAGTCAAGGCCTTTGAGAAATTCAGAGAGTATAAGAATGAGGTGGAGAACCAGACCGGAAAGAGTATCAAAACTCTTCGATCAGATCGAGGAGGTGAATACTTAAGTACAGAGTTTACTCAGTTCCTCAAGGACCATGGGATATTATCCCAATGGACACCTCCTTATACACCTCAGCTCAATGGTATCTTTGAAAGGAGAAATCGTACTTTATTAGATATGGTACGGTCCATGATGAGTTTCGCTGACCTACCCATCTCATTCTGGGGATATGCCCTAGAAACCGCAGCTTACCTTCTGAATAGAGTTCCAACTAAGTCGGTAGTGTCTACACCATATGAGATATGGAAAGGGAAGAAGCCTGATCTTAAGGTTGTTAAGATTTGGGGCTGCCCTGCCCATGTTAGAAGACACAACCCCGATAAGTTAGAATTAAGGACAGAGCGATGCAAATTTGTGGGATACCCCAAGGAAACTTGTGGGTATTATTTCTATCATCTCGACTACCAAAAGGTCTTTATAGCTAAGAGAGCAGTGTTCCTTGAGAAGGAACACCTTCTTGACGGAGACAGTGGGAGAATGATAGAATTGAGCGAAGTTAGACAACCAACCTCAAGCACCACTCTACAGTCCGAGTCTGTTCTGGTACCTAATACACAAGTTTCAACTTTACGCAGGTCTGATAGAGTATCACATCCTCCTGAGAGATATGTGGGACATATTAGAGGAGAGGATGCTGAGGATATTGATCCTCAGACCTACGAGGAGGCTATTATGAGTATAGACTCCGGGAAGTGGCAAGAAGCCATGAATTCTGAGACGGATTCTATGTACTCCAATAAGGTTTGGAACCTAGTTGATGCGCCCGAAGGTATTGTACCCATCGGTTGCAAATGGATCTTTAAGAAAAAGATCGGAGTAGATGGAAAGGTAGAGACCTATAAAGCAAGGCTAGTGGCTAAAGGGTATCGTCAAAGGCAAGGTGTTGACTACGACGAAACCTTCTCTCCCGTAGCAATGCTAAAATCCATCAGAATTCTATTGGCTATTGCAGCACACTATGATTATGAGATCTGGCAGATGGATGTGAAAACCGTATTCCTCAACGGGAACCTCGAGGACGAGGTGTATATGATGCAACCTGAGGGATTCGTGTCTAAGAACTGCCCAGATAAGGTGTGTAGGTTGCTTAGATCCATTTATGGACTAAAGCAAGCTTCCCGAAGTTAGAACATAAGATTTGATGAGGCAATCAGATCTTATGACTTTGTTAAGAACGAAGATGAGCCTTGTGTATACAGAAAGGTAAGTGGGAGCACTATCATCTTTTTGGTGTTATATGTGGATGACATCCTCATCATTGGGAATGACGTAGGAATGCTATCCACAGTAAAGACTTGGTTATCTAGACACTTCTCCATAAAGGACTTAGGGGAAGCATCCTATATCTTGGGGATTAGAATCTATAGAGATAGATCCAAGAGGATGCTTGGCTTGTCCCAGTCCAGGTACATAGAAACCATTGTCAAAAGGTTTGGCATGGAAAATTTCAAAGGGCAAACATAAATATGATACCTTATGCCTCAGCAATAGGGTCTATCATGTATGCCATGCTATGTACTAGGCCTGATATAGCGCATGCTCTGAGTGTCACGAGCAGGTATCAGGCAGATCCAGGCTTGGAGCACTGGAAAGCAGTAAAGTGTATCCTTAAGTACTTGAGAATGACTAAGGATCTTTTACTAGTATATGGAGGTAATAGCCTTAAGGTTGAAGGCTTCACTGACTCAAGTTTTCAGTCTGATGTCGATGAAAGCATGTCGAATTCAGGGTATGTGTACACCTTGAATGGAGGAGCAGTGTGCTAGAAGAGTTCCAAGCAAGATACCACTGCTGACTCGACCACAGAGGCGGAGTACATTGCTGCATCGGATGCAGCAAAGGAGGGAGTCTGGATAAAGAAGTTCATCACAGATTTGGGAGTCGATACAGATAGCGACAAGTCGACTTCCTTATATTGCGATAACTATGGGGTGATTACTCAAATAAGGGGACCCGGGTCTCATCAAAAGTGTTCTGAGGAGGTTCCAGCTTATAAGAGAGATCGTAACCCGAGGAGATGTAGCAGTGGAAAGAGTTCCATCCAAAGATAACATTGCAGATCCACTGACAAAGCCGTTGTCTCATATTGTCTTTGAGCGTCACAGGGGTCTGATAGGGATCAGACACATAGGTGATTGGCTTTAGATCAAGTGGGAGATTGCTAGTCATAGGTGCCCTACAAGCCAATCACGTGAGTGATGGCACGTGTGACTTGATACATAATCTTTTTGCTTATTATATTTTGGCGTATATCACTTTATAACTATTGCATAAATGTATATATATTGTGATGTCCTTGGATTTGTGCAATGGGAATTGGATCGTGATGAGATCACGATAATGAGATCGATTCACCTTTAAACACATATCCTAAATAATCCCGGTCATAGGTTACTCGAGAGGGACATCGTGATAACCGGATAGACTGGTGTGCTGTATACCCGTCCATATGATGGATGCAGCTGGTCTCATAGTTGCTCGTGTAGGGACACTAGGGATACAGTACAGGTGCTAATTGGAGAAGGAGTTCACTGATTGATCCGCTTACGGAATGCTGGATGGTTGATGATGCCTTAATGTCAGACAGCGATTCTGTAGTCCTAGTGGTGTATCTGGTCCTTAGACTTGAGACACCAAGGATGTCCTGTATGAGTGCTCCACTCTTTGATACCAGACTTATAGGTTTGGCTGTCCCAGATCTAGTACAGCTAGTCATTGGGAGTGGTAGTCGATCTTACGAGGGCTATTGAGTGTCGATAGAGGATCGTCCACTCTCGACGTCATGAGAGGAATATCCCATGTGTTCTTGCTCAGACAAATCCCTGGCCAGCGTCATTCGGGTTGAGAGAGAAAGAGTTCTCCGGGAGAATCCGATTAGAGCGAGACTTGACTAGAAACCGTATGGGTTTGACAGCACCATGCTCGATATACGGTCTCTGGGATATTACATGGATGAGGGACTATAGGTACATGGTAACAGAGGATAGACAGGTCCAATGGATTTGATTCCCCTGTATCGTCTAGGGACTACGGCGTAGTGGCCTAGTACGTCCATAGTCGATGAGTTGAGTGAATTATTACAGAGATAATAATTCACTGAGTTAGAAGGAGTTCTGATAGGTATGACTCACGGCCAGCTCGATATTGGGCCTAGAGGGTCACACACATATGGTAGGCATTGCGATAAGTAGAGGTTCGGATATGAGATATCCGACGGAGCCCTTGTCTTATTGGATTCAGATCCAATACCCACTAAGGAAGGACCCATTAGGGTTTGACACGGGATCTCTATAATTAGAGGGATTCACAGCCTTATAGGCTAGAGTCTTTGCTTGCCTTTCCTATTCTCCTCTCCCTCTCCACCTCAGAGTAGGCCTGGAGTTTTGAGGAGCGTCGTCGCAACCCTACTGTGTGGATCACCGCTAGAGAGGAGGACGCTTGACCTCCGTCACCCTCTCCTAACGATCTGCAAGGAAACAGGGATATACGATCTCCCTAGGTAACACAATCTATATACGCAGTTTTGTGTTTTGCGGATTTTTTTTGCACCAATCTTCGCACGACGACGAACATCTTTTTGGGAATCGAGGATTTTTGTTTTCTTGATCTTCCGCTGTGCATATGATTTCGCCCCCATGATTTACCAACAATTATGAGTATAGACTCCGGGAAGTGGCAAGAAGCCATGAATTCTGAGATGGATTCTATGTACTCCAATAAGGTTTGGAACCTAGTTGATGCGCACGAAGGTATTGTACCCATCGGTTACAAGTGGATCGTGAAGAAAAAGATCGGAGTAGATGGAAAGGTAGAGACCTATAAAACAAGGCTAGTGGCTAAGGGGTATCATCAAAGGCAAGGTGTTGACTACGACTAAACCTTCTCACCCGTAGCAATGCTAAAATCCATCAGAATTCTTTTGGCTATTGCAGCACACTATGATTATGAGATCTGGCAGATGGATGTGAAAACTACATTCCTCAATGGGAACCTCGAGGAGGAGGTGTATATGATGCAATCTGAGGGATTCGTGTCCAAGAACTGCCCAAATAGGGTGTGTAGGTTGCTTAGATCCATTTATGGACTAAAGCAAGCTTCTCGAAGTTGGAACATAAGATTTCATGAGGCAATCAGATCTTATAACTTCGTTAAGAACGAAGATGAGCCTTGTGTGTACAGGAAGGTAAGTGGGAGTGCTATCATCTTTTTGGTGTTATATGTGAATGACATCCTCATCATTGGGAATGACGTAGGAATGTTATCCACAGTAAAGGCTTGGTTATCTAGACACTTCTCCATAAAGGACTTAGGGGAAGCATCCTATGTCTTGGGGATTAGAATCTATAGAGATAGATCCAAGAGGATGCTTGGCTTGTCCCAATCCAAGTACATAGAAACTATTGTCAAATGGTTTGGCATGAAAAATTCCAAGAGAGGTTTCAAACCGATGAGACATGGGATATTGCTTTCTATGAGTATGTCCCCAAAGACTCCAGAAGAAAGGGCGAACATGAATATGATACCTTTTGCCTCAGCAATAGGGTCTATCATATATGCCATGCTATGTACTAGGCCTGATATAGCACATGCTCTGAGTGTCACGAGCAGGTATCAGGCGGATCCAGGCTTGGAGCACTGGAAAGCAGTAAAGTGTATCCTTAAGTACTTGAGAATGACTAAGGATCTTTTACTAGTATATGGAGGCAGTAGCCTTAAGGTTAAAGGCTATACTGACTCAAGTTTTCAGTCTGATGTCGATGATAGCAAGTCAAATTCAGGGTATCTGTATACCTTAAATGGAGGAGTAGTGTGCTGGAAGAGTTCCAAGTAAGATACCACTACTGACTCGACCATAGAGGCGGAGTATATTGTTGCATCAGATGCAGCAAAGGAGGGAGTCTAGTTGAAGAAGTTCATCATAGATTTGGGAGTCGTTCCGGATAGCGAGAAGTTGACTTCCTTATATTGCGATAGCTATGGGACGATTACTCAAATAAGGGAACCTGGGTCTTATCAGAAGTGTTCTGAGGAGGTTCCATCTTATCAGAGAGATCGTAACCTGAGGAGATGTAGTAGTGGAAAGACTTCCATCCGAAGATAACATTGCAGATCCACTGACAAAGCCGTTGTCTCAGATTGTCTTTGAGCGTCACTAGGGTCTGATTGGGATCAGACACATAAGTGATTGGCTTTAGGTCAAGTGGGAGATTGCTAGTCATAGGTGCCCAACAAGCCAATCACGTGAGTGATGGCACGTGTGACTTGATACAGAATCTTTTTGCTTATTATATTTTGGCGTATATCACTTTATAACTATTGCATATGTGCATATATATATTGTGATGTCCTTAGATTTGGGTAATGGGAATCGGATCGTGATGAGATCACGATAATGAGATCGATTCACCTTTAAACACATATCCTAAATAATCCCGGTCATAGGTTACTCGAGAGGGACATCGTGATAACCGGATAGACTGGTGTGCTATATACCCGTCGATATGATTGATGCAGTTGGTCTTATAGTTGCTCATGTAGGGACACTAGGGATAAAGTATAGGTGCTCATTGGAGAATGAGTTCACTGATTGATCCGCTTATAGAATGCTGGATGGTTGATGATGCCTTATTGTCAGACAGCGATTCCGTAGTCCTAGTGGTGTCTCTATCACGCCCCCCCCCCCGAATTTGATTCTCATTTAGGAGGTGTGAACCTAATTCAAGATTAATAATATTTAATTCAACAAACAATCCAGGATCCAATCACACATTTGAGGTCACTAAGAAAAACATTCAAGTCATTCACCTCTACAATCCACAATTCACAAAACCTGTGCAGTTTATAATTATACATCATGTCACTAGATGATTCTTAAAATCCAAAACTCAACTTAACTAAACCATAACTATATCATAAATCCATAAGCGCGGCAATTAATGCAATCACAAAACCAACATATACTACATGTTTATATCAGTACACAGTTTAGACTTAACATTTCCAAAATCCTGACGTAAGAGTTTCTTATCAAATATTTACAAGATACATCAATCTAGATTTGTCATTGATATTTCATTACACCCAAAAAAGAACTTATACAACATCAACCTATCAAGTACAAAATATTTGCCCCAAAATCTTCTAGTCTTCCACTGCCTCAACCCAATTTACACATTTTAGTGAGCGATAAGCTATCCTGAAAAATTTATATAGCAACGGGGTGAGCATATAAAGCTCAGCAAATGACTAACATATCCATAGCAAAGAGGATAGTTTTCAAACAAATGAGGTATCAAAATACAAAGCAGAGATACAGGATGAAACAGTAGCATGTTTTGTTTGAATGCAGAATTACAATATCATATCGTTCGAAGCACGTTTTATTCATATAATCGAGGAAAGGTAATTGGAGCATATCATTGGCATAAGGAGCATATCGATGACATATGGTAATTTCAAGGCATAACAAAGACGTAAGGAGCATTTTGGATACCATGAATGCAGAATTACGATGTCATTTCGTTCGAAGCACGTTTTGTTTATACAATCGAGGAAAGATAATTGGAGCATATTATTGGCATAAGGAGCATACGATGACATATGGTAGCTTTCAAGGTATAACAAAGTCTTATAACATTTCGGAAATATATCAAAGAACAAAACATGAATAGAAGCTCAAATGTCACATAACGATGCATTCATTTCATTCTTATCCAAAGCATGCATAGAAACATAGCCAAAGCTTTGGATATCATATCAAACACATAGAAGGTGAAGTGGGATCATAACATAATATGGTCCATCCATTTCTGAATGACCAACAAACATAAGTCATCCCACATAGCGGGCAACAAGCGCATATCCCACATAGCGGGATCCCACATAGCGGGCAACAAGCGCATATCCTTTACCATTTCTGGCAAGGGCCCAGACAATCCCACACACCAGAGTACAAGAGGGCAGTTTTAACAATAAGCAGCATATATCGGAAGCACACGCGGAACAACAAAGCGTACATGTGCCTTTACTTGTCAATCCGAAGTAAGCAATAATCTTTCACAAGTATATTCAGATTTGAAAGGAAGCAAAAGCAAGAGCATACAAGGATTTCAAGAAATCACATATAGCTCAATTGAAATAAGAAAGTTAGGTGAATACAATGGCCAACGAAATGAAACTGGAAGAGGCACGTTTCAAAAGCAAATGCGGAACAATGGGATGCATGTGCCGAATTACGATGCAATCATGAACTTTAGATGATAGCTGCAGATATACAAATAAATAAAGGACTAAAGTATACAGGAATTTAAGATAATAATGTAAAGCTTAACTGAAGTAAGAGTTTTTTGCCAAAATCGATTTCCAAAGGAAAGTAACAAGGAAAGCCGAAATCGACCAAAGCTCGATTCTGGCAGAATTTGATAGGAACATTGTATGAACTATTTGGATAACCAATTATGCTCCAATTTATACAAAATAGGTGTCATTAGAAAGCTTTGTCAATCTAGTTTTATGCAAATCAAGTTTTACAAGATTTGGAATTTACAACCGGGAGTTACAGATAATTTCGCAGCGAAAGGTCTGAAAATATTAGCTCTGTTTTACTGAATCCATAGGGTCGATGAAAGCAGGTGTATCAGTTAGCAATTGTACTCCAAAAATTTCAAATCAGGTATATACAGAAAGAATTTTGAGTCAAGCTTCGAATAAAACATACTTTGTATGAATCTAAGTTCACAACAGAAAGTTATAAGTAGTTAAGCAACAAGAGGTCAGAAATTTCGGTCCTTATTTTGCAGAATCTGTAGGGTTAATTTAAACAGAAGTCTTAGTAGGCATTTAAACTCCAAATCACTCGATCTTTATATCAAAATAAAGATTTTCTTATCTACTTTCAAATGGAACAGGTTTTGTCTAAATCAGAGTTTATTACAAAATGTTATGACCGAAACATTGCATAGAGGTCAGATCACCGAAAAATTACAGATTCATAACTTTATATCAAAACGAAAGAAGGTCTGGTTCTCAGTTGAAATCTTTCAAATTTTACAGAATAAAAATGAAACCAGAGATTAAGGTTACTGTGGGATTGGGTTAGAACACTTGCCTTCAAATTATTTGAATCCCAAATGTGAGAAAATTGATGAAAAACCTCAAGCTCTTCTTCTTCTTCTTCTTCTTCTTCTTCTTCTTCTTCTCTCAAACTCACGTTGGCTGCAACTCTTCAGGTTTGTTTTCTTTAACCTTTCATCTAATTATTTAGGTTTTGGCTAATACAAAAGTTGCAAGGTGTCATGCATGCATGAAAGGGCTAGGTGTCATCTTTAGAGCAAAGATAAGTGGCACCCTTAGGATAGCTAGTGACACTTGTCCAATATTTTTTTTTTTTTTTTTTTAACTTAAATCTGAATCTTTCATAAATTATATCAAACTTCTAATATTTACTCTTAGGTCCCTAGCCATAAACTTTTAATATAATATCATTTAATATAAAATAACCATTAAATAATCCTTATTTTTATAAACAAACCTTTTACTAAATTTTCAAAAATGGGGGATGTTACACTCTCCCCTCCTTAAAGAAAAAATTTAGTCCTCTAAATTTATCATAATTCATTCGATGAAAAGATAAGGATAAGCTTTCATCATTTCTTCCTAAGTGTAACTTGACTTTAGTGCCAATAGATAGATTCCTGTAGCCTTCTTCAAAATCTAGATAGAAATCTAAAGTCTCTGTTAGAGATTATCTCCTTTGGAACACCATGAAGTCTTACTATTTCATTGATATATAAATCTGCAAGCCTATCAAGAGAATAAGTCATATTGATCGATAGGAAATGTGCAGATTTCGTTAACCTATCAATGATAACCCAAATAGCATCATGCTTTCTAGAAGTTCGGGGTAGTCCTGAAATAAAGTCCATAGTAATACATTCCCATTTCCATTCAGGAATATCTAAAGGTTGCAACAAACCTCTAGGTCTTTGGTGTTCTGCTTTGATTTGCTGACAAGTCAAACACTTTAAAACATATATTGCAATCTCCTTCTTCATGCCTTCCCACTAATAATGACTTTGGAGATCTCTATATATCTTAGTGCTACTAGGATGCATGGTGTACTTTGAATTATGACCTTATCTCAGGATTTGATTTTTGATATCTGAGTCATTTGGAACATATATTTTATCCTCAAATCTCAATAGGCCATACTCTGAAACTCGAAAATTCAGTTTCAATCCCTTTTCTACTTCATTCCTTAAGCAGATCAAGCATCGATCTCTTAGTTGTCCTTCTTTAATTTGTTGAACGAGATCAGATTGCACTTGGATGGAGGCCATTAATATCATTGAGTCTTGCCCCTTTTTTTTTTTTTTTTTTTTTTTTTATATATCATTCAAATCATAATTATCTTCTAATAACTTCCATTGCTTCACAACCAAAGTCATCATAAAACTTGTAGATTTTCTACTAAGGGCATCTGCTACAACATTAGCTTTACCCGTATGATAACGTTAGAATGGTACAATCATAATCCTTTAGAAGTTCTATCCATCTCTACTCCTCATGTTTAACTCTTATGATCAGTAAAGATTTTAAATGTTCACCCATACAAGTAACGCCTCCAAATCTTTAGAGCAAAAACAATTGCTGCCAATTCCAAATCATGAGTCGGATAATTCAGTTCATAACTCTTTAGTTTTCTAGAAGCATAAACAATCATTTTCCCTTCTTTCATCAAAACACAACTAAGGCCTTTTCTTGAGGCATTAATATAAACCATAAATCCCTCATCACCACTTGGAATAGTGAGAATAGGGGCACTAGTCAATCTCCTTTTGAACTCTTGAAAACTTTGCTCACAATCATCACCCCATACAAATTTCACATTCTTTTGAGTGAGTTTGTTAAGAGGTTGAGCGATTTGAGAAAATCCCTCCAGAAATCTCCTGTAATAACCTGCCATGCCCAAGAAGCTTCGAACTTCTGTCAGGTTTGTTGGTACTTCCCACTTAACCACAGCTTCCACTTTCTTTGGATCAACAGATATACCCTTCCCTGAAATCACATGGCCTAAGAAAGCAATTTCATTCAACCAAAATTCACATTTGCTGAACTTTGCATACAACTTCTTTTCTCTTAGTATGGACAATATATTTCTCAAGTGTTCCTCATGCTCCTGATTACTCCTCGAATATACTAATATGTCATCAATGAATATAATCATACAATTGTCCAAGAATATTTGAAATATCCTATTCATCAGTTCCATAAAAGTTGCAGGGGCATTAGTTAAACCAAAAGGCATCACTAAGAATTCATAGTGACCATATCGAGTTCTAAAAGCTATTTTTGGAATATCCTCCTTCATAATCTTCAATTGATAGTAACCTGACCTTAAATCAATCTTGGAGAATACTTGTGCACCTTGCAATTGATCAAACAAATCATCAATTCTAGGTAGGGGATACTTGTTTTTGATAGTCACCTGATTCAATTGTCTATAATCAATACAAAGCCTCAATGTTCCATCCTTCTTCTTAACTAATAGCATCGGAGCACCCCATGGTGAAACACTAAGTCAAATAAAACCCTTATCTAATAGTTCTTGTAGTTGCTTTTTCAATTCCTCTAGCTCAAATGGTGTCATTCCGTAAGGAGGCTTAGATATTGGGGTTGTCCCGAGGACCAAATCAATAGTAATTCACCCTCTCTATCTGGAGGTAAACCTAGCAAGTCATTTGGAAATACATCAGGCAAGGAGGTAAATCATGCCCAATACTCTCAAAATAAAAGATGGGATGATCTAGTATGCAAAAAGTGATCATTTTGTATAACAATATATACTGGTATGATTGGAAGATAGTCAATTCATACTTAGTATAATATCAAAACTCCAAATATCTAGGAGAACCAAATCAGCAAGAAGTTCGTGTTCTCCAATAGAAATCAAACAAGATAACCAGATCGAGTTTGTTATCAAACAATCCCCAATAGCCGTATTTACATATAGCATATAATCCAGTGATTTAGGTTGAATGCCCATGTGATAAGCAAAATATTGTAAATCAAATCATAGATGAGACACATGGTCAAACAAATATTTGCATTCTTTCAGAACCATGAATAGTACCTTCGACCACTAATTCATAAGCTTTAGAATCATATTCCGTGATATCATACACTCTGATATGGGCTGATGATTTATGCGGCAGTGATTCTTTCTTCTTGTCCAAAGGGCAGTCTTTCATTTTATGATCCAAATTTTTATAAGCAAAATAGGCTCCAGTCACCTACAAATACAAACTTATTTCATAATTTAACTTGCATCATACACATGATTGAATCTTTTGTGGTAACTTCCCTTTTCAAATCGATGATGTCTTGACCCTCTTATTATCACATTCAGATTCATTTCTAATCTTTTTTTTTTTTTTTGGGTAAACTTGTCCTTTCTATTGCTGTCCTTGATCTCTAGAAATTCTTTTGATCATCAGAATAATTTCGTGCATCAAATATCTTCTCCAATCACATCATCTATTTTTCTACTACCAATGTATTAGGTTCACCATGCTTCTACTGCGCTACTCTGATTTAATATCCTCGATCAACCCTTTTATGGTACTTCATTAATCAAAAGCAGATGAAGTAGGAGGACTAAATGTCCTCGTCATCCTAATTTCCAAAAATGCATCAAAGAAAATTTTCACCAATCACTATAGTTCACTAGACCTCAATATATTTTGCATGTCAACATATCAAATATTTTAGTGAACCTCAAATCATGCTCTGATACCACTCTGTCACGCCCCCCCCCCCCGAATTTGATTCTCATTTAGGAGGTGTGAACCTAATTCAAGATTAATAATATTTAATTCAACAAACAATCCAGGATCCAATCACACATTTGAGGTCACTAAGAAAAACATTCAAGTCATTCACCTCTACAATCCACAATTCACAAAACCTGTGCAGTTTATAATTATACATCATGTCACTAGATGATTCTTAAAATCCAAAACTCAACTTAACTAAACCATAACTATATCATAAATCCATAAGCGCGGCAATTAATGCAATCACAAAACCAACATATACTACATGTTTATATCAGTACACAGTTTAGACTTAACATTTCCAAAATCCTGACGTAAGAGGTTCTTATCAAATATTTACAAGATACATCAATCTAGATTTGTCATTGATATTTCATTACACCCAAAAAAGAACTTATACAACATCAACCTATCAAGTACAAAATATTTGCCCCAAAATCTTCTAGTCTTCCACTGCCTCAACCCAATTTACACATTTTAGTGAGCGATAAGCTATCCTAAAAAATTTATATAGCAACGGGGTGAGCATATAAAGCTCAGCAAATGACTAACATATCCATAGCAAAGAGGATAGTTTTCAAACAAATGAGGTATCAAAATACAAAGCAGAGATACAGGATGAAACAGTAGCATGTTTTGTTTGAATGCAGAATTACAATATCATATCGTTCGAAGCACGTTTTATTCATATAATCGAGGAAAGGTAATTGGAGCATATCATTGGCATAAGGAGCATATCGATGACATATGGTAATTTCAAGGCATAACAAAGACGTAAGGAGCATTTTGGATACCATGAATGCAGAATTACGATGTCATTTCGTTCGAAGCACGTTTTGTTTATACAATCGAGGAAAGATAATTGGAGCATATTATTGGCATAAGGAGCATACGATGACATATGGTAGCTTTCAAGGTATAACAAAGTCTTATAACATTTCGGAAATATATCAAAGAACAAAACATGAATAGAAGCTCAAATGTCACATAACGATGCATTCATTTCATTCTTATCCAAAGCATGCATAGAAACATAGCCAAAGCTTTGGATATCATATCAAACACATAGAAGGTGAAGTGGGATCATAACATAATATGGTCCATCCATTTCTGAATGACCAACAAACATAAGTCATCCCACATAGCGGGCAACAAGCGCATATCCCACATAGCGGGATCCCACATAGCGGGCAACAAGCGCATATCCTTTACCATTTCTGGCAAGGGTCCAGACAATCCCACACACCAGAGTACAAGAGGGCAGTTTTAACAATAAGCAGCATATATCGGAAGCACACGCGGAACAACAAAGCGTACATGTGCCTTTACGAGTCAATCCGAAGTAAGCAATAATCTTTCACAAGTATATTCAGATTTGAAAGGAAGCAAAAGCAAGAGCATACAAGGATTTCAAGAAATCACATATAGCTCAATTGAAATAAGAATGTTAGGTGAATACAATGGCCAACGAAATGAAACTGGAAGAGGCACATTTCAAAAGCAAATGCGGAACAATGGGATGCATGTGCCGAATTACGATGCAATCATGAACTTTAGATGATAGCTGCAGATATACAAATAAATAAAGGACTAAAGTATACAGGAATTTAAGATAATAATGTAAAGCTTAACTGAAGTAAGAGTTTTTTGCCAAAATCGATTTCCAAAGGAAAGTAACAAGGAAAGCCGAAATCGACCAAAGCTCGATTCTGGCAGAATTTGATAGGAACATTGTATGAACTATTTGGATAACCAATTATGCTCCAATTTATAGAAAATAGGTGTCATTAGAAAGCTTTGTCAATCTAGTTTTATGCAAATCAAGTTTTACAAGATTTGGAATTTACAACCGGGAGTTACAGATAATTTCGCAGCGAAAGGTCTGAAAATATTAGCTCTGTTTTACTGAATCCATAGGGTCGATGAAAGCAGGTGTCTCAGTTAGCAATTGTACTCCAAAAATTTCAAATCAGGTATATACAGAAAGAATTTTGAGTCAAGCTTCGAATAAAATATACTTTGTATGAATCTGAGTTCACAACAGAAAGTTATAAGTAGTTAAGCAACAAGAGGTCAGAAATTTCGGTCCTTATTTTGCAGAATCTGTAGGGTTAATTTAAACAGAAGTCTTAGTAGGCATTTAAACTCCAAATCATTCGATCTTTATATCAAAATAAAGATTTTCTTGTCTAATTTCAAATGGAACAGGTTTTGTCTAAATCAGAGTTTATTACAAAATGTTATGACCGAAACATTGCATAGAGGTCAGATCACCGAAAAATTACAGATTCATAACTTTATATCAAAATGAAAGAAGGTCTGGTTCTCAGTTGAAATCTTTCAAATTTTACAGAATAAAAATGAAACCAGAGATTAAGGTTACTGTGGGATTGGGTTAGAACACTTGCCTTCAAATTATTTGAATCCCAAATGTGAGAAAATTGATGAAAAACCTCAAGCTCTTCTTCTTCTTCTTCTTCTTCTTCTTCTTCTTCTCTCAAACTCACGTTGGCTGCAACTCTTCAGGTTTGTTTTCTTTAACCTTTCATCTAATTATTTAGGTTTTGGCTAATACAAAAGTTGCAAGGTGTCATGCATGCATGAAAGGGCTAGGTGTCATCTTTAGAGCAAAGATAAGTGGCACCCTTAGGATAGCTAGTGACACTTGTCCAATATTTTTTTTTTTTTTTTTAACTTAAATCTGAATCTTTCATAAATTATATCAAACTTCTAATATTTACTCTTAGGTCCCTAGCCATAAACTTTTAATATAATATCATTTAATATAAAATAACCATTAAATAATCCTTATTTTTATAAACAAACCTTTTACTAAATTTTCAAAAATGGGGGATGTTACAATCTGGTCCTTAGACTTGAGACACCAAGGATGTCCTGTATGAGTGCTCCACTCTTTGATACTAGACTTATAGGTTTGGCTGTCCCAGATCTAGTACAGTTGGTCATTGGGAGTGGTAGTCGACCTTACGAGGGCTATTGAGTGTCGATAGAGGATCATCCACTCTCGGCGTCATGAGAGGAATATCCCATGTGTTCTTGCTCAGACAAATCCCTAGCTAGGGTCATTCGAGTTAAAAGAGAAAGAGTTCTCCGGGAGAATCCGATTAGAGCGAGACTCGAGTTGAAACCGTATGGGTCTAATAGCACCATGCTCGATATACGGTCTTTGGGATATTAGATGGATGAGGGACTATAGGTACACGGTAACTGAGGACAGACAAGTCCAATGGATTGGATTCCCCTGTATCGTCTAGGGACTATGGCGTAGTGGCTTAGTACGTCCATAGTCGATAAGTCGAGTGAATTATTACAGAGATAATAATTCACTGAGTTAGAAGGAGTTCTGATAGGTATGACTCACGGCCAGCTCGATATTGGGCCTAGAGGGTCACACACATATGGTAGGTATTGCGATGAGTAGAGGTTCGGATATGAGATATCCGACGGAGCCCTTGTCTTATTGGATGCAGATCCAATACCTACTAGGGGAGGACCCATTAGGGTTTGACAGGGGACCTTTATAAATAGGAGGGATTCAGAGCCTCATAGGCTAGAGCCTTTGCTTGCTTTTCCTATTCTCCTCTCCCTCTCCACCTTAGAGCAGGCCTGGAGTTTTGAGGAGCGTCGTCGCAACCCTACTGTGTGGATCATCGCTAGAGAGGAGGACGCTTGACCTCCTTCATCCTCTCCTAACGATCTGCAAGGTAACAGGGATATACGATCTCCCTAGGTAACACAATCTACTCTATACGCAGTTTTGAGTTTCGCGGATTTTGCGCACCAATCTTCGCACAACGATAAACATCTTTTTGGGAATTGGGGATTTTGTTTTCTTGTTCTTCCGCTGCGCATGTGATGTCTCCCCCAAGATTTCCCAACACATACTTACTGGATCAATGAGTTGTGATGCATTGCAGATAGCCTATGATTGAAGTGTTGAAAGAGAAGCTCCTCGAGATTGATGCTGCTCAGCCTAGAGGACAAGGCTGATTTGAAGAGGAGGAACTATTAGGACCCTTTTTTCTGAGCTTTTGAATAATGTTTATTGAGTCTGTTTAGTCCAGTTATTTATTGAGTCGGTTTGGTTCAGTTAGAGTCAAGTAGAGGTTTATTTAATATTTATTTATTATTAGAGTTCAAGTCCTGATGGATTCTGGGTGGAACTCTATAAATAGGGATGTAACTGCTTCTTTTCAGTTATCTATGAAAAATACTATTTTTATCTTTTGACAAACCCTAGGAGGCCGATCCCCTCGAAGTGATCATCCCCTTTCTGTTCTTCTTTTTTACGATAAGACTTTAGGGTCTTATCATTTGGTATCAGAGTGACGATAAGACTTTAGGGACTTATCACTGACCTACCCATCTCATTCTGGAGATATGCCCTAGAAACTGCAACTTATCTTCTGAACAAAGTTCCAACTAAGTCGGTAGTGTCTACATCATATGAGATATGAAAAGGGAAGAAGCCTGATCTTAAGGTTGTTAAGATTTGGGGCTGCCCTGCCCACGTTAAAAGACACAACCCCAATAAGTTAGAATCAAGGACAGAGCGATGCAAATTTGTGGGATACCCCAAGAAAACTTATGGGTATTATTTCTATCGTCTTGAGGACCAAAAGGTCTTTGTAGCTAAGAGAGCAGTGTTCCTTGAGAAGGAACACATTCTTAGCGGAGATAGTGGGAGAATGATAGAGTTGAGCGAGGTTGGAGAACCAAGCTCAAGGACCACTCTACAGCCCGAGTCTGTTTAGGTACATAATACACAAGTTTCAACTTTACGTAGGTCTGATAGAGTATCTCATCCTCCTAAGAGATATGTGGGACATATTAGAGGAGAGGATGTTGAGGATATTGATCCTCAAACCTATGAGGAGGCTATTATAAGTATAGACTCTGGGAAGTGGAAAGAAGCCATGAATTCTGAGATGGATTCTATGTACTCTAAGTATATTGGACTTCTCCTTTTTGTCGATGACAAAGGGGGAGAAGTATGATGTTATGCATAAGTTTATGCATAAGTTCATGATGATGTGTTGCAAGTATTCATGATGAATATTGCAATGACTTGAATTCAGTTTGAATTCAAGGTTCTATCAATATGGCATATTGATAGGGGGAGTTTGTTTAAACTCCAGGAGTTAAGTTTAACTCCGTCATCAAGTGGTTGTCATCATCAAAAAGGGGGAGATTGTTAAATCTCGTATTTTGATGACGAAACTACTTGATATATATTTATGATTTAATCTACGTTTTGAGTGACGCAGGATGCTTCGATCAGGATGAGACAATTAAAGCAGGAAAATCATGTTGTGCCGGAGGAACATGTTAGAAGATTGGACGTCGGGCTAGTAGATCGGTCGACGTATCGATAGAAGGCTTCGGGCCGTGGACTCGGGCATCAGGCCAAGAAGAGCGGGTATTGTGCCAAGGATATCGGAGTTGTGGAGTCAACTGGCTGATTGGGCAATAGGTTGTAGGAGAGGACGATGCGTCGAAGAATCGGACGAAGCGTCGAGGGACCAATGACATGTCGGACAACTTGGTTAATTGCTTAGGATTAATTGTCTCGATCGAAGTATTGTTTTAAGTGTGCAGGATTAACTATGATGGAAGAAAGATATGCAGCAGGAGTTGTGCCGGAGTCAAGACAATGATCACGTTGGGAGTTCGAGAGTTCGACGGAAGTTCGGACAGTCGTCGGAGGTTCTGCGGGAACAAATCCGAGAAGTCCATAAGCTTGCCAAAGAAGCTCATCGGAACTCGCCAAGTGGATTGTTGCAACTCCAGGAGTGTGCTAGAAGTCCGTAGGAGCATCACCGAGGGTTCATCGGATGATCGACGGAAGTTCGCCGGAAGCTTGCCGGAAGAAGCGATTGACGCACCGGAGCAAGTTGCAGTAAATGTCTTAGGAAATATCGTAGTTAGCACAATGATTAAGTTGGAAATGGGAGGTGATCCTTAACTTAATCTTGGGGCAATTGGGCCCCTGAAAAACCCAAATTGGGCCTAATGGATCAGCCCATTCGGACCCTGATTTCTGTTGGGCGATGCAACCGCCCAAGCCAGGAGGTGGCACCGCCTGGGCTACGTCTCCGAGCGAGACTGGGCGGTGCAATCGCCCCAGCCAGGAGGTGGCACCTCTTGGGCTCAGTCTTCAAACGAGATTGGGCGGTGCAACCTCCCCTGACAAGAGGTAGCACCGCTTGAGCTCGGTCTTCGAGCTCTAGTAGGAGGTGCAACTGCCTCAGTCAAGCGGTGGCACCGCCTGAGCTCGGTCTTCGAGCTTTGGCAGGAGGTGCAACCGCCCTTGATAGAGGTGGCACCACCCAGAGGCTCAATCTTCGAGCTCTACGAGGCGGTGCAACCGCCTCAGTCAGGAGGTGCAACCGCCAGATCCCGGAATTCTAGGAATTGACAGTTTTGAGCTCCAAATTCGAACTGGGTTAGGGCCTATAAATACCCCACCCTTTCAGCACTGAAAGCACACCAAACATACACCGAAATCCTGATCTTCTCTATCTCTTCTTCCAAATTCTGAGCTTTAAAGAGAGGAGAGAAAATTCTGTAAGGGTTGTCTCCTAAGCCCGTCAAAAGGAGTGAAACTGTAAAAGGGTTGTTGGCCTTCGCCTATTGAAGGAAGGCCTCTAGTTGACATCGGTGACCTCGTCGGTGGAGGAAGCCAAAAGTGTAGTAAGTCAAGATTGACCAAACCACTCTAAATCTCGGTTTGCATTTACTTTGAGTATATTATCTTTACTGCAAACCTCCTCAAAAGCTTACTGCTTTCTACGCATATACGATCGGGTTTCAAGCTTTGCACTTTCCGAATCGGCATTTAGACGTAAATCCGTTTTTTCGTACGATCATCATATTTCAGTTTGGGTTGACATTTTGATTTCTATCATAACTGCAAACTACTTTTATATCTTTGCTTAAACTGTATCTTGCTTAAACAAGTGATTTACGAATCATCATTTAGACGTAAATCAGCTTCTTCGTACGAATATCATATTTCAGTTTACGCCTACTATCTGATTTGAATCATAACTGCAAACTGCATTTATATCTTTGCTGCATCTCACTTAATCAAAAGTTAAAGTAATTTATGAATCGATTTTCTCACCGAAATCACTTTTATCGAACGAACGCAGTTTTTATTTTAATCGTAAAAGGTTTTCCGCTGCACTAATTCACCCCCCCCCCCCCTCTTAGTGCTCTTGATCCAAACAGTTCACACAAACGTTACACAATAGTTTTTAAGAATGCAAATAATTTTAAGGAAAAGAGCATATAAGAATTCAAAGCAGTACGATAAAGCACAATTAAATAAAAAAGCTAAAGGATATCAATTTCCAAAGGAATGAAACCAGAATATGCGAAATCGACCAAAGCTCGATTTCTGGTGGAATTCAAGAGGCACATAGAACAAATGATTCAGGTTGTCAATTATGCTCCAATACCCTCAAGAAGGCTATTTTTGAAAGATATATCAATCTATTTTCTGGTGAAATAAATTTCATACGAATCAAGGTTTCCAACAAGGAGTTACCATTGATTTAGTAACCAAAGGTCAAAAACAAAATCACTGTTTTTCAGAATTCATAGGGTCGGATTCAACAGATAACAGGATAGGCATTTGAATTTCAAAATTTTCAAACTATATGTCAAAAGAAAGGTCTACAAGTCTAGTTTCGAATGAAGTCAGTTTCGTACAAATCAGAGTTTCCAACAGAGACTTATAGGTATTTTAGTATCGAAAGGTCAGAAATTTTGATCCCTATTTTGTAGCATCTATAGGCTCATTTGAAACAGACGTTTGGGTAAGTATTCGGTGTCCAAAATCTTCAAAATTAGTGTCAAAAGAAAGATATAAGAGTCTAATTTCTAAGAATTATAGCTGAAACAGTATATAGGGGTCAGTTACCGAAAAATTCTAGATCCATGGTTTTATGTCCAAAGAGAGAAATATCAGGTTCTCTGCAGAAATCTTTCAGATTATTTAGAATCAATATAAGAACAAAGACTAATATTTCTCTAGGATGGGGTTAGGACACTTGCCTTTGAGAATTATGACCCCAATTGAGAAGATTTGAATAAGAAACCTCAAAGCCCCAAATTTTTTTCTTCTTCTTCTTCCCCCTTTTTTTTTCCTCTTCTTCTTTCTTTCTTTCTCTATTCTTCCATGCAGCTGCCTTCTCTGGTTCCTTAAGAACGAAGGCAGAGAGGCTTAAATGGTGGGATTTGTAATTTTGTGTATTTTACAGTTTAGTCCTTTGTATTATTATATTTACGATTAGGTCCTCAGGGTTTACATATAGGTCCTCAGAAATTTTTTTTTTTTTGAACAAATCCTCCAAATCTTATGAATAAGTTCTCAGATTCATACTTTGGCTCTTTTATCAAATTTAAAATAGATACTTACATTACAACTAGAAACTTATACGAAAATTTAAAAATGAGAGATGTTACACTCTCCCCCCTTTAAAAGAAAAATTTAGTCCTATAAATTTATCATAACTCTATCGATGAAAAGATGGGGATAAACTTTTTTCATTTCCTCCTCTAGCTCCCAAGTTGTTTCCTCTCCAGAATGATGTCTCCAAATTACTTGAACTAGAGGGATGGCCCGATTCCTTAGGATCTTTTCTTTCTTATCAATAATCTGAGTGGGCTCTTCCACATAAGATAAATCTTTATCGATCTCTATCAGCTCATACTTAATGATATGAGAATGATCAGATATATACTTTCTAATCATCGAAGCATGGAATATATTATGGATATGGCATAACGATGGTGGCAAGGCAATCTTGTAAGAGATAGAACCAACCCTCTTAAGGACCTCAAAAGGTCCAATAAATCTTGGGCTTAACTTTCCTTTCTTCCCAAACCTTATAATGCCTTTGGAAGGGGAAACCTTTAAAAACACAAAATCTCCAACTTCGAACTCAATATCTCGTCTTCTATTGTCAGCATAACTCTTTTGACGACTTTGAACAGTTTTTAACCTTTTCCTTATAACTTGAATTTTCTCGGTAGTATCTTGTACTTTGTCTGGTGCTAACAACTTTTTGTCATCAACTTCCTCCCAACATATAAGTGTTATGCACTTTCGCCCATATAAAGCTTCATAAGGAGCCATCTGAATACTTGAATGATAGCTATTATTATAAGTGAACTCAATAAGTGAAATATCTTTATCCCATTTACCTTTCCAATCCATAACATAGGCTCTAAGCAAATCCTCAAGTGTTTGAATTGTTCTTTCTGACTGACCATCAGTCTGAGGATGATATGCAGTACTAAACTTGACTTTAGTGCCTATAGATTCCTATAATCTTCTCCAGAATCTAGAGAGAAATCTGGAGTCTCTATCAGAGATGATCTCCTTTGGAATATCATGAAGTCTTACTATTTCATTGACATATAAATCTGCAAGTCTATCAAGCGAATAAGTCATATTAATCGGTAGGAAATGTACAGATTTTGTTAACCTATCAATGATAACCCAAATAGCATCATGCTTTCTAGAGGTTCTGGGTAGTCCTGATACAAACTCCATGGTAACACATTCCCATTTCCATTCAGGAATATCTAAAGGTTGCAACAACCCTCCAGGTCTTTGGTGTTCTATTTTGATTTGCTGACAAGTCAAACATTTTGAAACATACATTGCAATTTCCTTCTTCATGCCTTCCCACCAATAATGACTTTGGAGATCTCTATACATCTTAGTGCTCCCAGGATGCATGGTGTACTTTGAAGTATGACTTTCCTTTAGGATTTGGTTCTTGATATCTGGTTCATTTGGTACACATACTCTATCCCCAAATCTCAATAGGCCATCCTTTGTTACTTGAAATTTTGGCTTCAATTCCTTTTCTACTTCATTCTTCAAGTAGATTAAACATGGATCTCGTAATTGTCCTTCCTTAATTTGTTGAATAAGATCATATTTCACTTGAATGGAGGCCATCAATATCATTGAATCTTGCTCTTTCCTCAAAGCTTTCAAATCAAAATTTTTTTCTAATAACTTCCATTGCTTCACGACCAGACTAGCCATAAAACTTATAGATTTTCTATTAAGTACATCAGCTACAACATTAGCTTTGCCCGGGTGATAACGGATGGCACAATCATAATCCTTCAGAAGTTCTATCCATCTTCGCTGCCTCATGTTTAACTCTTTCTGAGTGAAAATGTATTTTAAACTTTTGTGATCAGTAAATATTTCAAATTGTCGACAATACAAATAATGTCTCCAAATCTTTAGAGCAAAAACAATTGCTGCCAATTCCAAATCATGAGTTGGATAATTCAATTCATAACCTTTTAGTTGCCTAGAAGCATAAGCAATCACTCTCCCTTCCTGCATCAAAACACATCTAAGGCCATTTCTTGAAGCATCAGTATAAACTACAAATCCCTCACTACCACTTGGACTAGTGAGAATAGGGGCACTAGTCAATCTTCTTTTTAACTCTTGAAAACTTTGGTCACAATCATCACCCCATACAAATTTCACATTCTTCTTAGTGGGTTTGGTGAGAGATTGAGCGATTCGAGAAAATCCCTCCACAAATCTCCTGTAATAATCTGTCATGCCCAAGAAGCTTCTAACTTATGTTACATTTGTTGGTACTTCCCATTTAACTACAGCTTCTACTTTCTTTGGATCAACAGATATGCCCTTCCTTGAAATCACATTGCCTAAGAAAGCAACTTCATTCAACCATAATTCACATTTGTTGAACTTTGCATACAACTTCTTTTCTCTTAGTATGGACAATATATTTCTCAAGTGTTCCTCATGCTCTAGATTACTCCTTGAACACACCAATATGTCGTCAATGAATACAATTACACAGCCATCCAAGAGCGGTTGAAATATCCTATTCATTAGTTCCATAAAAGCTGCAGGGGCATTAGTCAAACCAAAAGGCATCACCAAGAATTCATAGTGACCATATCAAGTTCTGAAAGCTGTTTTTGGAATATCCTCCTCCTTGATCTTCAACTGATAGTAACCTGACCTCAGGTCAATCTTAAAGAATACTTATGCACCTTGCAGTTGATCAAACAAATCATTAATTATGGGTATGGGATACTTGTTTTTTATGGTCACATGATTCAACTGTCTATAATCAATACAAAGCCTCAATGTTCCATCCTTCTTCTTCACTAATAGTACCGAAGCACCCCATGGAGATACGCTGGGTCGTATGAAACCCTTATCTAATAATTCCTATAGTTACTTTTCCAATTCCACTTACTCAAGTGATATCATTCTGTAGAGAGGCTTAGATTTTGGGATTATCCCAAGGACCAAATCAAAAGCAAAGTCACATTTGGAGGTAATCCAAGCAAGTCATCTTGGGATACATTAGGCAAGGAGATAAATCATGTCCAATACTCTCAAAATAAAAGATTGGCTGATCAAATATGTAAAAAGTGATCATTTATTATTTACCAATCCATACTAGTATGATAGGAAGATAGCCAATCCATACCAAGTATAATATCAAAACATCAAATCTCTAGGAGAACTAAATCAGCAAAAATTTCAAGTTCTTCAATAAAATCAAACAAGAGGACCAGATTCAAGTCTGTTATCAAAGAATTTCCAATGATCATATTTACGTATAGCACATAATGCAGTGGTCTAAGTTGAATGCCCAAGTGATAAGCAAAATATTACGAATCAAATCATAGATGGGACCCATGGTCAAACAAATATTTGCATTCTTTTAGAAACGAATGTGGTAGTGGCAACGGCGAAAACGAATATGGTTATTATTTTATGAATCATCGAGCAATGTGTTGTATGTTTATGAACTACACAGGGTTTATAAATTTGTAGATTATAGAGGTGAAATTTTGATCTGAATGTTTTCTTAGTGACCTCAAATGTGTGTTTGGATCCTGGATGGATTTGTGTTGAAAATTTTGTAATATTATCAATATTTTGAGGGGCATGACAGAGGTGGTATCAGAGCACCTCTATCACGCCCCTCAAAATATCGATAATATTAAAAAAATTTCAACACAAATCTATCCAGGATCCAAACACACATTTGAGGTCACTAAGAAAACATTCAAATCAAAATTTCACCTCTATAATCTACAAATTTATAAACCCTGTGCAATTCATAAACATACAACACATCATTCGATGATTCATAAAATCTAAACCCAACTCACCAAAATAATAACCAAAACATAAATTCACAAGTATGGGAGTCTATACAGTCACAAAACCAACGTTTACCATAAGTTCATATCATTACACGAATTAAAATTAACATTCCAGAATCCTAAACATGAGAGGTCCTTTAAACTTATTCAAAATCCACAAGTTTAGATTCATCGTCAACATTTCATTAGATGCAGAGTGTCCTTATACAACAAAAACATATATACTAATAAAGATCTGCCCAAAATCTTTTAGCTTTCCATTGCCTCAGCCCAATCTTAATATATAAGCAAGCGACAAGCTATCTTGAAAATTTTATATAGCAACGGGGTGAGCATATAAAGCTCAGCAAGTAACTAATATATCCATGGTAAAAGAGGGCAATTTTTAAACAAATAAGGTTTCAAAATGCAAGGTAGAATATAATAATTTATAGGCGTAATCTCATTAGGTGCAGAATCATAAATATCATCTCAATCAAACATATTTGGTTCATAATAGACGGAGCATAGAGTAATTGGAGCATATTAATAGCATATGAAATGTTCCGGAGCATATTAACAACCTATGGAACATTTCGAAGCATAACAATAACAAATGAAACATTTTGGAGCATATCAAAAGTTGCACAGATTCAAATCATTACTTCTAAACAGGAGATATATCAAATACAAGGCTAGAACAATTCAAAGTTCCTCATATTCAAAGCAAATGTAGAGATAAAATTATAGTAAGGAAAGATCAGGACACTTGCAATAGGAAAGATTAGAAAGCTGTAATAGGAAGGATCGGAACACTTGTACGAGGAAGATCATAATACTTACAATAAGAAAAATTATAACAATTACAGGAGAAACGATCGGGAAACTTGCCTTTTGAAGGTTTTGATCCAAAGATTCGAAGAAGGTGTATGCTCGAATCCTTTTTCTACTTTTCCTCCATCCCCTTCCTGTTTCATTTTGTGCACTCGTTTTCTTTCCTTCTTCGCAACTATACCACGTGTCGAACATCGAGGCATAGTCACCTGTTCTCTCTTACTCTCATTCCTTCTTTTTCTTTCCCAAACGCAGCTGCCATAGCCACCGCCGTTGTCGCTGCCACAGTCACAGCCCCTTCCACTGCACTACCTTCCTCCCTTCTCGTTCCTACTTTTTCTTTCCCAAACACAACTGCCGCAGACGCAACCGCCACCACCGCAGCCATAATCATGGCCACAGCCCCCTTTTTTTTTCCCTTTCCTTTCTTTCTATTTCCCAAAAGCAGTTGCTGCAGCCACCACCGCTGTCGCAGCTACCGCAGCCAACGTCGCAGTAGTGTAACATCTCTCATTTCTGAATTTTCGTATAAGTTTCTAGTTGTAATGTAAGTATCTATTTTAAATTTGATAAAAAAGCCAAAGTATGAATCTGAGAACTTATTCATAAGATTTGGGGGATTTGTTAACAAAAAAATTGAGGACCTATATGTAAACCCTGAGGACCTAATCGTAAATATAATAATACAAGGACTAAACTTCAAAATACATAAAATTACAAATCCCACCATTTAAGCCTCTCTGCCTTCGTTCTTAAGGAACCAGAGAAGGCAGCTGTGTGGAAGAACAGAGAAAGAAAGAAAGAAGAAGAGAAAAAAAAGAGGGTTGAAGAAGAAGAAAAAAATTGGGGCTTTGAGGTTTCTTACTCAAATCTTCTCAATTGGGGTCATAATTCTCAAAGGCAAGTGTGCTAACCTCATCCTACAGAAATATTAGTCTCTGTTCTTATATTGATTCTAAATAACCTGAAAGATTTTTGTTTAGAGCCTGATATTTCTCTCTTTCGACATAAACCATGGATCCGGAAATTTTTCGGTAAACTGACCCCTATACACCTTTTCGGCTATAATTTTTAGCATCAAATGTGGATTCAGCCAAGACCTAGTTCGTTTGAAATTAAACTCTTATATCTTTCTTTTGACACTGATTTTGAAGTTTTTGGACACCGAATTCTGATTCAATTGAGCCTATAAATGCTGCAAAATAGGGATCAAAATTTCTGACCTTTTGATAGTAAAATACATATAAGTCCCTGTTGGAAATTCTGATTTATACCAAACTAACGTCATTCGAAACTAGACTTATAGACCTTTCTTTTGACATATAGATTGAAAAATTTAGAATTCAAATGCCTATCCTGTTATCTGTTGAATCCGACCTTATGAATTCTGCAAAACAGTGATTTTGTTTTTGACCTTGTGTTACCAAATCAATGGTAACTCTTTGTTGGAAACCTTGATTCGTACAAAGTTTGTTTCATCAGAAAATAGATTGATATATCTTTCAACAATAGCCTTCTTGAGGGTATTGGACCATAATTTATAATCTGAAGTATTTATCCAATGTGCCTCTCGAATTCTGTCAGAAATCGAGCTTTGATCGATTTCGCATCTTATGTTTTCATTCATTTGGAAATAGATTTCATTCAGTTCCCTTCACTTAATTGAGGCTTATATTAAAACTTGAATTCTCGTTTGCTCTTGTCTATAAATTATTTCTATTCTTAAATATATTGTGTAACGTTTATGCTATATCACATTGACTTATATAGGCACATGTATATCCCATTGTTCTGCATTTGCTTTCGATATGTGCCTATATCGAATTCATCTAACGTTCATATTTGAATTGAGTGGTATATGATTGCTTGGATTCCGTGTGTGCCCTTGCTTTCATTTCCTTTCGAGTCTGAATACAATGGTGAAAGATTATTGCTTACTTCGTATTGACTCGTAAAGGCACATGTACATTTTGTTGTTCCGCGTGTACTTCCGATATGTACTATTTATTGTTCATACTATCCTTTTGTATTCTGGTGTTTGTGGGAAATTGTGAACCTTTCTCAGAAATGGTGAAGGGAGTTATGCATAGAGCCTGTGATGCTTTGCCGTCCCTTATGAGTTCACTTAAACGTGGGTGGATGGAGCTCCCAGATGTGGGAGACTTATGTTTGGTGGTCATTCAGAAATGGATGTACCATATTATGTTATTGTCCCACTTCATCTTCTATATGTTTAATATGGTATCCAGAGCTTTGGTTATGTGTTTCTATGCATGCTTTGGATATAAATGATATCAATGCAATGTCAAATTCGACATTTGAGCTTCTGTTTCGTATTCATCTTTGGAATGCTCCAAAATGGTCCATACACCATTGATATGTTCCGAAACATTTCATTTATCATTGATATGCTCCGAAACATTTCGTACGCCTTTGATATGCTCCAAAATATTTCATTTGTTATTGTTATGCTTCGAAATGTTCCATAGGTTGTTGATATGCTCCGGAACATTTCATATGCTATTGATATGCTCCAATTACTCTATGCTCCATCTGTTATGAACCAAATATGTTATGAATGAAATGACATTTGCGATTCTGTATCTAATGAGATGATATCCTTGAATCTCTTGGATTCTGCCTTGCATTATGATACCTTGTTTGAAATCATTCCTTTTGTTCTAAATATGCTTTGTCACTTGCTGAGCTGTTTTTAGCTCACTCCGTTGTTATATAAAATCTTTCAGGCCAGTTTGTCACTCTTTGAGATGTTTGAATTGGGCTGAGGTAGTGGATAGCTATTCAGAATTATGGGCAAGTCTTGTTGGTTATTATATTATTGTTGTATAAGCATATTTTGTATGTAATGAAATGTTGTCGATGAATCGAAATGGATATACTGTGTAAAAGTGTTAGAAGATCTCTCTTATTTGGAATTTTGGAATATTAAGTTTAGTTATGACGATATGAACTTGTGGTAAATGGTTGGAGTTCTGATTGTATAAATTACTTAGCTTGTAGATTTATAAATGTTGTTCATGTTTATTAAGTTGGCTTGGGTTGCCATAAATGTGAATTATCGAGTGATGTGATATATGATTATAAACTGCACAGGTTTTATAGATGTCAATTTGATAGAATGTTTTTCAGTGTCCTCAAATGTTAGTTTGGATCCTAGATTGGGTTGTGATGAAAATTCTTAAATCATCGATATTATTTGAGGGGGCGTGATAGAGGATATACTCAAATAGGACATTTCAGAACATATCAGTTCATAGCAAATGGAGCATAGAGTAATTGGAGCATACCAATAGCGTAAGAAATGTTACAGAGCATATCAATGACAAATGAAATATTTCGGAACATATCAATGGTATGTGAAGCATTTTGAAGTATATCAATGGCATAGGAAACATTTTGGAGCATATCAATACAAAATACGAAACAGAAGCTCAAACGTCGTACCCTAGCAAAGTGCATGTGAGGTTTAACTCAGTGGTGGCTCCATGCCGTGATGAGTTCTCGACTCCATCCACGGGTAACCCTTTCCTACTCGAGCCCTCTCACCCTGCCCAAGTGCTAGGTCGGCTCTGAATTTCATATCAAACAGATAGATGGTGAATTTTATATTTCAACCGCTCTTGGATGACTGTGTAATTGTATTCATTGATGACATATTGGTGTATTCAAGGAGTAAAAAGGAGCATGAGGAACACTTGAGAAATATATTGTCCATACTAAGAGAAAAGAAGTTGTATGCAAAGTTCAACAAATGTGAATTTTGGTTGAATGAAGTTGCTTTCTTAGGCCATGTGATTTCAGGGAAGGGAATATCTGTTGATCCAAAGAAAGTGGAAGCTGTAGTTGAATGGGATGTACCAACAAATGTAACAGAAGTTAGAAGCTTCTTGGGCATGGCAGGTTATTACAGGAGATTTGTGGAGGGATTTTCTCGAATCGCTCAACCTCTCACCAACCTCACTAAAAAGAATGTGAAATTTATATGAGGTGATGATTGTGAGCAAAGTTTTCAAGAGTTAAAAAGAAGATTGACTAGTGCCCCTATTCTCACTATTCCAAGTGGTAGTGAGGGATTTGTAGTTTATACTGATGCTTCAAGAAAGGGCCTTGGATGTGTTTTGATGCAGGAAAGGAGAGTGATTGCTTATGCTTCTAGGCAACTAAAAGGTTATGAATTGAATTATCCAACTCATGATTTGGAATTGGCGACAATTGCTTTTGCTCTAAAGATTTGGAGACATTATTTGTATGGTCGACAATTTGAAATCTTTACTGATCATAAGAGTTTAAAATATATTTTCATCAGAAAGAGTTAAACATGAGGCAGTGGAAAGCTAAAAGATTTTGGGCAGATCTTTATTAGTATATATGTTTTTGTTGTATAAGCACACTCTACATCTAATGAAATGTTGACGATGAATCTAAACTTGTGGATTTTGTATAAGTTTAAAGGACCTCTTAGTTTAGGATTCTGGAATGTTAAGTTTAATTCGTGTAATGATATAAACTTATAGTAAACGTTGGTTTTGTGACTGTATAGACTCTCATACTTGTGAATTTATGTTGTGGTTAATATTTTGGTGAGTTGGATTCAGATTTTATGAATCATCGAACGATGTGTTGTATGTTTATGAACTGCACAGGGTTTATAAATTTGTAGATTATAAAGGTGAAATTTTGATCTGAATGTTTTCTTAGTGACCTCAAATGTGTGTTTGGATCCTGGATGGATTTGTGTTGAAATTTTTTTAATATTATCGATATTTTGAGGGGCGTGACAGAGGTGGTATCAGAAGTATTTATCTAATGTGCCTCTCGAATTCTATCAGAAATCGAGCTTTGATCAATTTCGATCTTCTGTTTTTATACGTTTGGAAATAGATTTTATTCAGTTCCCTTCACTCAATTGAGGCTTATATTAAAGTTTGAATTTTTGTTTGCTCTTTTCTATAAATTATTTCCATTCTTGTACATATTGTGTAACGTTTATGCTATATCGCATTGACTCATATAGGCACATGTATATCCCATTGTTCCGCATTTGCTTTCGATATGTGCCTATTCTAGTTTCATTCATTTGGATATCGAATTCATCTAACCTTCTTATTTGAATTGAGTTGTATGTGATTGCTTGGATTCCGTGTGTGCCTTGCTTTCATTTCCTTTCAAGTCTGAATACAATGGTGAAAGATTATTGCTTACTTCGTATTGACTCATAAAGGCACATGTACGTTTTGTTGTTCCGCGTGTGCTTCCGATATGTGCTATTCATTGTTCATACTATCCTTTTGTACTCTAGTGTTTGTGGGATATTGTGAACCTTTGTCAGAAATGGTGAAGGGAGTTATGCATAGAGCCTGTGATGCTCTGCCGGCCCTTATAACTTTGCTCAGACGTAGGTGGATGGAGCTCCCAGACGTGGGAGACCTCCCAGATGTGGGAGACTTATGTTTGGTGGTCATTCAAAAATGGATGTACCATATTATGTCATGCCCCTCAAAATATCGATAATATTAAAAAAATTTCAACACAAATCCATCCAGGATCCAAACACACATTTGAGGTCACTAAGAAAACATTCAGATAAAAATTTCACCTCTATAATCTACAAATTTAAAACCCTATGCAGTTATAAACATACAACATATCGCTCGATGATTCATAAAATCTGAACCCAACTTACCAAAACAATAACCACAAAATAAATTCACAAGTGTGGGAGTCTATATAGTCGCAAAACCAACATTTACCATAAGTTCATATCATTACACGAATTAAACTTAACATTCCATAATCCTAAACATGAGAGATCCTTTAAACTTATATAAAATCCACAAGTTTAGATTCATCGTCAACATTTCATTAGATGCAGAGTGTGCTTATACAATAAAAACATATATACTAATAAAGATCTGCCCAAAATCTTTTAGCTTTCCACTACCTCAGCCCAATCTTAACATTTAAGCAAGCGACAAACTATCCTGAAAAATTTATATAGCAACGGGGTGAGCATATAAAGCTCAGCAAGTGACTAACATATCCATAGTAAAAGAGGGCAATTTCCAAACAAATAAGGTTTCAAAATGCAAGGCAGAATATAAGAATTCATAGACATAATCTCATTAGATGCAAAATCTCAAATGTCATTTCAATCAAACATATTTGGTTCATAACAGATGGAGCATAGAGTAATTGGAGCATATCAATAGCGTACAACATGTTCCGGAGCATATCAATGATAAATGAAATATTTCGGAACATATCAATGGCATATGGACCATTTCGGAGCATTTCAAAGACAAATACGAAACAGAAGCTCAAACGTCAAATTTGACGTTGCATTCATATCATTCTTATCCAAAGCATGTATAGAAACATATAACCAAAGCTCTAGATACCATATCAAACATATAGAAGGTGAAGTGGGACCATAACATAATATGGTACATCCATTTCTGAATGACCATGAAACATAAGTCTCTCACGTCTGGGAGGTCTCCCATGTCTGGGAGCTCCATCCACCCACGTCTTAGTGAGTCATAAGGGCCGGCAGAGCATTAGAGGCTCTATACATAACTCCCTTCACCATTTCTGGCAAAGGTTCACAATATCCCACAAACACCAGAGTACAAAAGGATAGTATGAACAATGAATAGCACATATCGGAAGCACGTGCGAAACAACAAAACGTACATGTGCCTTTACGAGTCAATACGAAGTAAGCAATAATCTTTCACAATTGTATTCAGATTTGAAAGGAAATGAAAGCAAGAGCATTCAAGGATTCCAAACAATCACGTATAACTCAATTCAAATAAGAAGGTTAGATGAATTCAATGTCAAAAGGAATGAAACTGGAATAGGCACATATCGAAAGCAAATGCAGAATAATGGGATATACATGTGCCTATATGAGTCAATACGATATAGCATAAACGTTACACAATAGTTTTCAAGAATGAAAATAATTTTAAGGACAAGAGCATATAAGAATTCAAAGCAGTAAGATAAAGCTCAATTGAATAAGAAAGCTAAAGGATATCAATTTCCAAAGGAATGAAACCAGAATATGCGAAATCGACCAAAGCTCGATTTCTAATAGAATTCGAGAGGCACATTGAACAAATGATTCAGGTTATCAATTATGCTCCAATACCCTCAAGAAGGCTTTTGTCGAAAGATATATCAATCTATTTTCTGATGAAATAAATTTCGTATGAATCAAGGTTTCCAACAAGGAGTTACCATTGATTTAGTAACCAAAGGTCAAAAACAAAATCACTGTTTTACAGAATTCATAGGGTCAGTTTCAACAGATAACAGGATAGGCATTTGAATTTCAAATTTTTCAATCTATATGTCAAAAGAAAGGTCTAAAAGTCTATTTTCGAATGAGGTTAGTTTTGTAAAAATCAAAATTTTCAACAGGGACTTATAGGTATTTTAGTATCGAAAGGTCAGAAATTTTGTTCCATATTTTGTAGCATCTATAGGCTCATTTGAAATAGACGTTTGGATAAGTATTTGGTGTCCAAAATTTTCAAAATTGGTGTAAAAAGAAAGATATAAGAGTCTAATTTCAAACGAACTAGGTCTTGCCCAAATCCACATTTGGTGCTAAGAATTATAGCTGAAACAGTGTATAGGGGTCAGTTTACCGAAAAATTCTAGATCCATGGTTTTATGTCCAAAGAGAGAAATATCATATTCTAAGTAGAAATCTTTCAGATTATTTAGAATCAATATAAGAACAAAGACTAATATTTCTGTAGGATGGGGTTAGAACACTTGCCTTTGAGAATTATGACCTCAATTGAGAAGATTTGAATAAGAAACCTCAAAGCCCCAAATTTTTGTCTTCTTCTTCTTCCCCCTTTTTTTTTCTCTTCTTCTTTCTTTCTTTCTCTATTCTTCCACACAGCTGTCTTCTAATTTTGTGCATTTTGTAGTTTAGTCCTTATATTATTATATTTATGATTAGGTCCTCAAGGTTTACATATAGGTCCTCAGATTTTTTTTTTTTTTCAACAAATCCCCCAAAATCTTATGAATAAATTCTCATATTTATACTTTGGCTCTTTTTTCAAATTTAAAATAGATACTTACATTACAACTAGAAACTTATACGAAAATTCAGAAATAAGGGATGTTACACCTATCGACATGGATATGTTAATCGCTTGCTAAGCTCTTTATACTCACCCCGTTGCTATATAAATTTTTCATGGTAGCTTATCACGTACTGAAAAGCTAGAATTGAATTGAAGCAATGAAAGGCTAGAAGATTTTTTAGCTAATCTTTGTTGGATGATAGTTTTTTTTTGTTGTATAGTATATTTTACTTCTGATGTAATGTTAAGGATATGTTGATACTTATGTGCAGTAAAAGTTTAAAGGACTGCTTATGTTTATGGAATGATAAATTTAAGTTGTATAAGGATAAGAACTCATGGTAAATAATTATCTTTTTGTGATTGTATATATTTTTACGATTATGGATTTATGTTGTGGTTGATGTTTAGTTGAGTTGCGTTTGGATTTTGTGAATCTTTGAGTGAAGTGGATTATGATTTATGTAACATACAGGTTTATGAATTATGAATATTGATTTTGAATGATTCTTAGTATTCTCAAATTGTTAGACTGGATCCTGGGTTGAATTGATGATGAATTATAATATTATTGATTTTCGACAAGGTCACACCTCCTGAATGTGATAATTCGGGGGGCGTGACAGAGTTGGTATCAAAGCATGGTTTGAGGATTATTAAAATATTTGATATGTTGACGTGCAAAATATACTGAGGTCTAGTGAACTATAGTGATTGGTGGAAATTTTCTTTGATGTATTTTAGGAATCTAGGATGATGTGGACATTTGGTCCTCCTATTTCATTTGTTTCTAATTAATTAAGGGGGATGAAAGGGTTGATTGAGGATACTAAATCAGAGTAGCACATTGAAAGCATGGTGGACCTAATTTCATTGGTAGTAGAAAAATGGATGATGCAAACAGAGAATATATTTGATGCACGAAATTATTCCGATGATCAAAAGATTTCTTTTGTCAAGTAGCAAGAATGACAAGGACAAGTTTACCAATAAAAATATAATTAGAAATGAATTAGAATGTGATAACAAGAGGGTTAAGAAATTTGGATTTGAAAAGGAAAGTCACCATAAAAGGCTCAATAATGTTGATGGCCTCTATCCAAGTGCAAACTGATCTCATTCAACAAATTAAAGAAGGACAACTATGAGATCCACATTTAATATACTTGAGGAATGAAGTTAAAAAGGGATTGAAGTTGAATTTTCAAATTTCAAGTGATGGCCTATTGAGATTTGGGGATAGAATATGTGTTCCAAATGACCCAGATATCAAGAACCAAATCTTGAATGAGGTCACAATTCAAAGTACACTATGCATCCTAGTGGCATGAAAGCATTGTATAAGAAAAATTGCATAACGCCTATATGTTGGGAGGAAGTTGGTGATAGAAAGTTGTTAGTACCAGATAAAGTATAAGAGACTACTGAAAAGATTCAGGTTATCATAAAAAGGCTAAAGGCTACTTAGAGTCGGCAAAAGTGCTATGCTGATAACAGAAGACGAGATATCGAGTTCCAAGTAGGGGATTTTGTATTCCTAAAGGTCTCCCCTTCCAAAGGCGTTGTAAGATTTGGAAAGAAAGGAAAGTTAAACCCAAGGTTCATTGGATCTTTTGAGATCCTTGAAAGAATTGACTCTGTCGCATATAAGATTGCCTTGCCACCATCGATGTGTCATATCCATGATATATTTTATGTGTTAATGCTTAGAAAGTATATACTTGATCCCTCTCATGTCATTGAGTATGAGCTGATTGTGATTAAAAAAGACTTATTTTACAAGGAAAAGCCAATTCGGATTATTGATAAAAGGAGAAGATATTAAGAAATAGAATTATTACTCTGGTTAAAGTAATTTAGAAGCATCATCCTACAAATGAAACGACCTAGGAGCTAGAGGAAGAAATGAAGAAAGCTTACCCTCATCTTTTTGCCGAAAGAGGTATGACAAATTTAGAGGACTAAATTTTCTTTTAAGGAGGGGAGAGTGTAACATCCCTCATTTTTTTTGAAAATTTATAAGGATTTATTTATAAATATGAGGATTTTTTTAAATAATTCTTTAGCACTAAATATTTTTTATATATATTGAAAATATTGTGAGGGACCAAAATGTAAATCTCATTAATTGAAGGTGATTTGTGAAAGATTTACACTAAAAAAATAAAATAAAATAAAATAGAGGACATGTGTCATTAGCAAGGATGAGCCACTTATATTTATTTTAAAGATGACACCTAAACCACCATGCATGCTTGCCACCGCACTATTTTAGCATGAGTCAAACTTAAGTAATTTAAGGCATAATTGAGGGAAACTTTACCGTTAACGTAACTTGAGAAGAGAAGGAATTGAAGGAGAAGAGAAAGATAAAGAATTGAAGAAGAAGTTTTATCTTGGCTTAAGGTTTTGCATCAAATCCCCCACATTTGGAAATCAAAACTTTTTAAGGCAAGTGTACTAACCCATCCTAGAGATAAATATTGATCTTTGTTTTCACCTTGATTTTGAGAAAATTGGGAGATTGTGGCTGCATGTAAGGTATCTATGCCGCTTATACATCAAATGTTGAATCTGGAATTTTTTTTTCAGATTTTGACCTTTCAGTACTTGTGTAGCCATAACATTTTGCACCAAATTCGGATTGAGGAAAAACTCTTTCATACGAAAGGAGACTTATAGAACTTTCATTTGACATAAGAATTAAAATATTTCGAGTAAATTTACCTATCCAAACAATTAAATGAAAAGACCTTATGTATTTGGTAAAACAGATACTATGAATTCTGACCTTCTGTTACTAAATTGCTCATAACTCTCTAGTGAAAATTCTGAATTATGTTAAACATAGTGCTTTAGAAACTAGATTCGTATATCTTTCTTTTAAAACATAATTTGAAAATTTTGAATATGTTTTCCTTCCAAAACATCTGTTTAAATTGATTCTATCAATTCTGCAAAACAGAGATGATCAATTCTGACCTTCTATTACTAAATTGTTATAACTCTCTAGTGAAAATACTAAATTATGCAAAAGTTAGTTATTTAGAAACTAGATTCACATATCTTTCGTTTGACATCAATTTGGAAATTTTGAAGTATGTTTGCCTTTTGAAACATCTGTTTAAATTGATTCCATCAATTCTATAAAACAGAGATGATCAATTCTGACCTTTTGTTACTAAATTGCTTATAACTCTCTATTGAAAATTCTGAATTATGTAAAACTTAGTTCTTTGGAAACTAGATTTGCATATATTTCGTTTAACACAAATTTAGAAATTTTGAAATATGTTTGCCTTCTGAAACATCTATTTAAATTGATTCTATCTATTTTGCAAAACAGAGATGATCAATTCTGACCTTCTATTACTAAATTTCTCATAAAACTCTATAAAAAATTGTGAATTATGCAAAGCTTAGTTATTTGGAAACTAGATTTGCATATGTTTCTTTTGACATATAATTTGAAAATTTTGAAGTATTTTTACCTTCTAAAACATCTGTTTAAATTGATTCTATCAATTCTGCAAAACAGAGATGATCAATTCTGACCTTCCTTTACTCTATTTGTTGTAACTACCTAAATTTTGTTCATCTAAAAATAGATTAATACAGATTTCCAATGATACCCATTTTTAGTGAATTGGAGCATGCTTGGTCACTAAACAAATCAGAAAATGTACCATTCAAATTATGCTAGAATTGAAAATTTTGTTGAGTTTTGCCTATTCAAGTTTCATCCTCTTGGAAATTTGATTTTTGCTAAATTCTTCTTCAATTGAGCTTTATATTAGTCTTTTTAAAACCTTGTATTATTCATCCTAAAATTGTTGTATGTCTAAAATTTATTATGTAATGTTTTGTTTGTATTTCTTTGTTTGATAAAGGCACATACATATCTCCGTTGTTCCGTATGTGCTTCTGATATATGCCAATGTTATTATTCATACTACCCATCTGTACTCTAGTGTCTTATTGGATATTGTGAACCTTTGCCAAAATAGTAAAGGGAGTTATGCATAGAGCCCGCGATGCTCTGCCGGCCCCCATTGAGTTCACTCAGACGTGGATGGATGGAGCTCCCAGACATAGGAGACTTATGCTTGGTGGTCATCTAGAAATGGATGAATCACATTATGTATGTGGTCCCATAGTGCCCTCTATGTTTTTGATATGATATCCAAAGCTTTGTTTATGAGTTTATATTTATGCTTTGGATAAAAAATGGAATGCATGCTACATCAAAAATGACATACAAGATTGTGTTTATTATTCGGTTCACTTGTTATACTTTGAAGTGTTTCGTATATCATTGTTATGCTCCCAAACACTCTTACACCTTTGATATGCACCTAAATGCTTTATGTGTCATTTGATACATGCCTAAATGCTTCTTTTGCTAATGAAATTCTTCAATTTCCTTTCTCCTATTGTTATTATGTCTAATGCCTATTTTCGAATGAGTTAACCCTTTGTGATTTTTTTATATCAAATGAGATGATTCCAAATTAATGCTTGTATTTCTGCTTTTGTTATCTTGATACTAAGCCTACTTGAGCTTCTCCTATCGCCATGGATATGTTAGTTGCTTGCCGAGCTCTTTATGCTCACCCCGTTGCTATATAAATTTTTCAGGGTAGCTTGTCACGTACTGAAAAGCTAGAATTGGGTTGAAGCAGTGAAAGGCTAGAAGATTTTTAAGCTAATCTTTGGTGGATGATAGTTTTTTTTGTTATATAGTATACTTTACTTCTGATGTAATGTTAAGGATATGTTGATACTTATGTGCTATAAAAGTTTAAAGGACCGCTCATGTTTATGGAATGATAAGTTTAAGTTGTATAAGGATAAGAACATGGTAAATAATTATCTTTTTATGATTGTATATATTTCTATAATTATGGATTTGTGTTGTGGTTGATGTTTAGTTGAGTTGCCTTTGGATTTTGTTAATCTCTGAGTGAAGTGGATTATGATTTATGTAACGTATAGGTTTATGAATTGTGAATATTGATTTTGAATGATTCTTAGTATCCTCAAATTGTTAGTTTGGATCCTGGATTGAATTGATGATGAATTATAATATTATTGATTTTAGATAGGGTCACACCTCCTGAATATATAATTCGAGGGGCGTGATAGCTTTTGATGTCAAATTTATTAACATAAAAGGGAAAGAAAGGGCAGCAACTATTGCTACCCCTTGGATTGGCCAAAGGCAGCTTGCACCCTTGGTCAAGAGCTCCAATTTGCTACTCTCAGCCCCTAAGACCAGGAAACCCTAGCCACAAGGGGCACCCCTTGTAGCCAGGAAACTTGTCTGTAGGGGCTGCCATGCCCATAGTCGAGAGCCCCTTTGTGGCTCTCGGCCTTGCAGTTCTTGGCAAGGTCGAGAGCAGGAAGGTGCTGCTCTTGACTAAGGCTGTAAGCAGCCTTTGGCTATGGTGAAGGACAGCAACATGTTAGAACCCTAGTAGATTCTAAGCTTGGGATTAATCTCTTTAGGCGATCGGTATCCTTGGAACTCTATAGGGGTTCCTATTGAATCTTGGATTTTGATGATGAAGTCAATTGTCATTTGTTGTCTAATCTATGTGTTGAGATAAGTGTGCAGGATTAACTACGTTGAAAGTAAGACATGCAACAGGAGTTACGCCGGAGTCATGACAATGATCACGTTGGGAGTTCGAGAGCTCGACGGAAGTTCGGACAGTCATTGGAGGTTCTGCGGGAACAAATCCGAGAAGTCCAGAATCTTACCAAAGAAGCTCGTTAGAACTTGCCAAGTGGATCGTCGCAAGTCCAGGAGTTTGCCGGAAGTCCGCAGGAGCATAACCGAGGGTTCATCGGATGATCGACGGAAGTTCGCCGGAAACTCGTCGGAAGAAGCGATTGACGCACCAGAGCAAGCTGCAGAAATTGTCTTAGGATTTATTGTAGTTAGCACTAATGATTAAGTTGAAAATAGGAGGTGATCCTATTAGCTTAATCTTGGGGCAAGGCAATTGGGCCCCTGAAAAACCCAAATTGGGCCGAATGGATCAACCCATTCGGACCCTGGTTGCTGTGGGAGGTGCAATCGCCCAAGCCAGGAGGTAGCACCGCCTGCGCTAAGTCTCCCAGGGAGATTAGGGGGTGCAACCGCCTGGGATCAGTCTCCAAGCGAGACTGGGTGGTGCAACCTCTCCTGATAAGAGGTAGCACCGCTTGAGCTCAAGTTTCGAGCTTTGCAAGGCGGTGCAACCGCCCCAGTTACGAGGTGCAACCGCCTGAGCTCGGTCTTCGAGCTTTGGTAGAGAGGTGCAACCGCCCCTGACAGAGGTGGCACCGCCCAGAGGCTCAGTCTTCGAGCTCTGCCAGGTGGTGCAACCGCCCCAGTCAGGAGGTGCAACCGTTTGATCCCGGAATTCCGGGAATTGACAGTTTTGAGCTCCAAATTTGAACTGGGTTGGGGCCTATAAATACCCCACCCATTCAGCACTGAAAGGTAGCAACTTACACTCGAAATCTTGATATCTTTCTGTGATTCTTAGAGCTCAAAACTGTTGTAAAGACCAAAAGTTCTCCTCCTTCTATTCTTCAAAGTTTGAGTTGTAAAGAGAGGAGAGAAAACTTCTGTAAGGGTTGTCTCCTAAGCCCGTCAAAAGGAGTGAATCTGTAAAAGGGTGGTTGGCCTTCGTCTATTGAAGGAAGGCCTCAAGTTGACTTCGGTGACCTCGTCGATGGAGGAAGCCAAAAGTGGAGTAGGTCAAGATTGACCGAACCACTCTAAATCTCGGTTTGCATTTCATTTCAGCATTTTACCTTCACTGCAAACTTCTCAATAGCTTACTGCCTTCTGCGATTTTACGAACGAGTTTCTAAGTTCAGAACTTTCCGAATATGCATTTAGACGTAAATCGGCTTTTTTCGTACGATCATCATATTTCAGTTTACATTTACGTTTTGATTTCAATCATAATTGTTTACTGCCTTCTGCGATCTTACAAATAATTTTCTAAGTTCAGAACTTTCTAAATCTTCGTTTAGACGTAAATCGGTTTTTATCGTACGAACGTCGCATTTCAGTTTGCGCTTGTATTCTGCTTTCCATCATAAACTGCAAACTGCCTTCATAGATCTACTTTAACGTTATCTCGCTTAATCTCAAGTTAAAATAATCTTAGAATCGGCTTTCACATCGAAATCGTTTTTATCGAACGAACGCAGCTTTCGTTTTAATCGCTGAAAAATTTCCGCTGCACTAATTCACCCCCCACCCTCTTAGTGCTCTTGATCCTAAGAATTGGTATCAGAGCTCGGTTAACTCTCAAACGGATTAAAACCCAAGAGAGATGGCTTACGCCGGAAACAAAGAGGGCCATTCTATTACACGTCCACCCATGTTTAATGGGATGGATTACACCTATTGGAAGACCCGAATGAGGATCTTTCTTATTTCTATGGACTTTGAACTTTGGAATCTTTTCGAGAATGGTTTTTCGAAGTCTTCTCTTCCAATGATCGATTGGAATGATTTGGAGAAGAAGGCTTTCGCTCTTAATGCAAAAGCTATGAATGCCTTATTTTGTGCACTTGATAAAAACGAGTTTAATCGTGTTTCGATTTGTAAATCCGCATTTGATATTTGGCACACACTCGAAGTGACTCATGAAGGCACAAGTAGAGTGAAAGAGTCAAAAATCAATCTTTTGTTACACTCTTTCGAACTTTTCCGGATGAAACCGAGTGAGACTATTGGCGACATGTTTACCCGTTTCACGGATGTCGTCAACGGTCTAAAAGGACTCGGAAAAAGTTTTTCGGATTTTGAGCTCGTAAATAAGATTCTAAGATCCCTTCCTAAGAGTTGGGATCCTAAAGTCACTGCTATTCAAGAGGCAAAAGATCTAAACAACTTCCCTCTTGAAGAACTAATTGGGTCATTAATGACCTACGAGATGACTTGCAAAGCTCATGAAGAGCAAAAAGACATCCTTCCAAAGAATAGGAAGGATATGGCACTTAGAACTTTTGAAGACCACTTGAAAGAAAACTCAAGTGATGAGGATTGTGACGATGACTTGGCACTTCTAACAAGAAAATTTAAAAAATTCATTAAAAGAAACAAGATTAAGAATGACACTAAAAATAAACTTGAACCCAAGAAGGACCAAGTTATTTGCTATGAGTGCAAAAAGCCGGGACACTACAAGAGTGATTGTCCCCAAGCCAAAAAGAGAACAACAAAGAAGAAGGCGCTCAAAGCAACATGGGATGATTCGAGCGCGTCCGAAGAAGAGGAGTCCAACACCGAGCAAGTTGCTCATTATACCTTAATGGCCATCGGAGAGGAGGTAACAAATTTATTAGATGCAGATTTATCTTTCGATGAATTATTAAATGCCTTCCATGACTTATTTGACGAATGCAAGATTATCAATAGAAAATATAAATTACTAAAAAAGGAGCATGATAGTCTTACTTGTGATTTTGATAAGTTAAAAACTGAATATCATGATAGTTTAGATCTATGCATCAAATGCCATGATCTAGAAACTCTCCAAAAAGAAAACTTGCTACTTAAAGACACCTTGAAGAAATTCAAGGTTGGTAGCAAATCATTAAACTTGATCCTTGCAAACAAGGGTCACGTTCCAAAAATGAGTGGAATTGGATTTGTGAGAAGTTCTCACCAAAATCCAACCACCTTCATAAAAGGCCCCATCTTACATGTTCAACACCAAACCAAATGCAACTTTTGTTGTAAACTTGGACATAATACGCACTATTGTCCATTCAAGAAAATTAGTCCAAACAAATTGATTTGGGTTCCTAAAGGAACCATGATAAATTCTATGCAACATGATAGACAATGTAGATCTATCCTTGAGGCGCCCAAAAGCAAATGGGTACCTAAAAATCATCCTTTCTTGTAGAAACTCACACCATCGCAAACTAGGAGCAAGAGATGGTACCTTGATAGTGGATGCTCAAGGCATATGACCGGAGATCCATCTCAATTCTCTAAGCTCATTAGCATAGACGAAGGCTATGTCACCTTCGGAGATAACAACAAGGGTAAAATCATTGGCAAAGGAACCATAGGTAACAAATCCAACTTCTTTATTGAAGATGTTTTGTTAGTTGATGGTTTAAAACATAACCTCTTGAGCATTAGTCAATTATGTGATAAAGGATACACTATCAAATTCGAATCTAATGCTTGCATCATTGAAAAACCACATAAAAATATGTCTATGATTGCATTAAAACAAAATAACGTATACACTATTGTCATCAATGATTTGTGTAATGAAATGTGTTTTTCGGTTTTGAATGAGGATGCTTGGCTATGGCATAGAAGATTAGGTCATGCTAGCATGAAACTAATCACTCAAATATCATCTAAAGAACTTGTAAGAGAAATTCCTCATATCAAGTTCATCAAAGATAATGTATGTGATGCTTGCCAATTAGATAAACAAATTAAGGGTAGTTTCAAAACTAAGAATCAAATAAGCACCTCTAGGCCCTTACAATTGATCCATATGGACTTATTCGGACCAATCTCTACATCAAGTCTAGGAGGTAGCAAATACGCCTTTGTCATTGTTGATGACTATAGGAGATATACATGGACCTATTTCTTAAAATAGAAAAATGAATGCTTTAGATATTTTACCAAGTTTTGTAAACTTGTTCAAAATGAGAAGGGTTCTATGATTTCGTCAATTAGAAGTGATCATGGTGGAGAATTTCAAAACCTTGATTTCCAAGAATTATGTGAACTCAATGGATACAACCATAATTTCTCTACTCCAAGAAATCCTCAACAAAATGGGGTAGTAGAAAGAAAAAATCGAAATTTACAAGAAATGGCAAGAACCATGTTGAATGAACATAGCTTACCCAAATACTTTTGGGCCGAAGCCATAAACACTGCATGCTATATTTTGAATAGAGTTCTAGTAAGACCCTTACTCACCAAAACTCCTTATGAGTTATGGAATAACAAAAAACCCAATGTTTCTTATTTTAAAGTCTTTGGGTGTAAGTGGTTTATCTTGAATGAAAAGGATAACTTAGGAAAATTTGTTACTAAATCCGATGAAGGAATCTTTCTTGGTTATTCTTCGGTTTCTAAAGCTTTTCATATCTTTAATAAAAGAACTTTAATTATTGAAGAATCCATTCATGTTGCTTTCAATGAGATTTCCAAAATTAGGAAAAATGATCTTGATGATGATGTTAATTTTGATTCTTTGAATTTAAATGAAACCCCGTCTCCAACTAGCAACTTGGATGCATCCACTTCCCAGATTTCCTTACCCAAGGATTAGAAGTATGTAGATGCTCGTCCTAAGGAGCTAATCTTAGGAGACACATCAAAGGGGGTTCAAACACAATCTTCTCTTAAAAATTTTTGTACCAACGTCGCTTTTCTCTCCCAAATTGAACCCAAATGTGTTGATGAAGCCATGAAAGATAATTCATGGATTATCGCAATGCAAGATGAATTGAATCAATTTGAGAGAAATGAGGTGTGGACGCTTATTCCTAGGCCAAATGACCTTTTAGTTATTGGTACTAAATGGGTCTTTAGAAACAAGTAAGATAAAAATGGTATCGTGGTTAGAAACAAGGCTAGATTAGTAGCCAAAGGTTTCAACGAAGAAGAAGGTATCGATTACGAAGAAACCTTCGCTCCTGTGGCTCGATTAGAAGCCATAAGGATGCTCCTATTGAATCTCGTATTTTGATGATGAAACCACTTGATATATGTTTATGATTTAATCTGCGTTTTGAGTGACGCAGGATGCTTCGATCAGGATGAGACAATTAAAGCAGGATAATCATGTTGTGCCGAAGGAACATGTCAGAAGATTGGACGTCGGGCCGGTGGATCGGTCGACGTATCGACAGAAGGCTTCGGGCCGTGAACTCGGGCATTCGGCCAAGAAGAGCGGGTATTGTGCCAAGGATATCGGAGTTGCGGAGTCAACTGGCCGATTGGGCAATAGGCTGCAGGAGAGGACGATGCGCCGAAGAATCGGACGAAGCGTCGAGAGACCAATGACATGTCGGACAACTTGGTTAATTGCTTAGGATTAATTGTCTCGATCGAAGTTTTGATTTGTTGTGCAGGATTAACTACGATAAGAGTAAGACAAGCAGCAGGTGTTGCGCCGGAGTCAAGATCATGATCACGTTGGTTGTTCGAGAGTTCGACGGAAGTTCGGACGGTCGTCGGAGGTTCAGCGAGAACAGATCCGAGAAGTCCAGAAGCTTGCCAAGCGAAGCTCGTCGGAACTCGCCAAGTGGATCGTCACAAAGTCCAGGAGTATGCCGGATGTCCGCAGAAGGATCACCGAGGGTTTATCGGATGATCGACGGAAGTTCGCCGGAAACTCGCCGGAAGAAGCGATTGACGCATCGGAGCATAGCTGCAGAAGTTGTCTTAGAGTTAATCGTAGTTAGCATGATGATTAAGCTTGAAAATGGGAGGTGATCCCATTAGCTTAATCTTGGGGCAATTGGGCCCCTGAAAAGATTCAAATTGGGCCGAATGGAGCGAACCATTCGGACCCTGATTGCACCAGGCGGTGCAACCGCCTAGGCCAGGAGGTGCAACCGCCTGGGCTGCGGGACTGGGCGGTGCAACCGCCCCAGCCAGGCGGTGCAACCGCCCAGGCCATGTCTTCCAGCGGGACTGGGCGGTGCAACCGCCCCAGCCAAGAGGTGCAACCGCCCAGGGCTCAGTCTCCAAGCGAGACTGGGCGGTGCAACCTCCCCAGCCAAGAGGTGCAACCGCCCAGGGCTCAGTCTCCAAGCGAGACTGGGCGGTGCAACCTCCTCTGTCAAGAGGTAGCACCGCCAGAGCTCAAGTTTCGAGCTCTGCCAAGAGGTGCAACCACCGAGCTCGGTCTTCGAGCTCTGGCAGAGAGGTGCAACCTCTTTGGATAGGAGATGCATCGCCTGAGCTCGGTCTTCGAGCTCTGGCAGAGAGGTGCAAACACCTCTGGCAGAGAGGTGCATCAGCCTGAGCTCAGTTTCGAGCTCTGCCAGGTGATGCAACCACCGAGCTCAGACTTCGAGCTCTGCCAGGCGATGCAACCACCGAGCTCAGTCTTCGAGCTCTGGCAGAGAGGTGCAATCGCCTGAGCTCAGTCTTCGAGCTCTGCCAGGCGGTGCCACCTCTCCAGTCAAGGGGTGCAATCACCTGATCCCGGAATTCCGGGATCTGATCGTTTTGAGCTCCAAATTTGAATTGGGTTGGGGCCTATAAATACCCCACCCATTCAACACTGAATTGACAACAGATCCACACCGAATTCTTGATCTTTTCAGTGATTCTAAGAGCTCAAATTTGTGTAAAGTCCTAAAGTTCTCCTCCTTCTGTTCTTCAAGTCTTGAGTTGTAAAGAGAGGAGAGAAAGGATCTGTAAAGGTTGTCTCCTGAGCCTGTCAAAAGGAGAGAAACTGTAAAAGGGCAGTTAGCCTTCGCCCATTGAAGGAAGGCAGCTAGTTGACGTCGGTGACCTCGTCAGAAGAGGAAGCCAAAAGTGGAGTAGGTTAAGACTGACCGAACCACTCTAAATCTCTGGTTTGCTTTTACCTTGAGCACTTTATCATTACTGCAAACCTCCTACATTGCTACTGCCCTCTGCGCCTTTACGAACGAGTTTCTAAGCTCTGATCTTTCAGAATCTGCATTCAAACGTAAATCGTGTTTTCATACGATCTTCACACTGCAGTTTACGCTTACATTCGGATTCCATTTATAACTGCAAACTGCTTTCTACGTAAAACGCTTTTCAAGGTTCAAAACTGCTTTTAGACGCAAAACTACATTTAGACGTAAAATTACGTTTAGACGTAAAACTGCGTTTAGACGCAAAACTGCGTTTAGACGTAAAACTGTGTTTAGACGTAAAACTGCGTTTAGACGTAAAACTGCGTTTAGACGTAAAACTGCGTTTAGACGTAAAACTGCGTTTAGACGCAAAACTGCGTTTAGACGTAAAACTGCGTTTAGACGTAAAACTGCGTTTAGACGTAAAACTGCGTTTGGAAGTAAAACTGAGTTTAGACGCAAACTGCGCTTAGACGCAAACTGCGCTTAGACGCAAACTGTGCTTAGATGCAAACTGTGTTTAGACGCAAACTGCGCTTAGACGTAAAACTGCGCTTAGACGCAAACTGCACTGTGATTCTGCTTTTATATCGAAATCGTTTTTTATCGGACGAACGCAGCTTTTGTTTTTAAATTACTGTAAGATTTCCGCTGCACTAATTCACCCCCCCCCCTCTTAGTGCTCTCGATCCTAACAATTGGTATCAGAGCGGGGTATTTCTCATTTCGGATTTACACCCGAGAGAAATGACTTTTCAAGAGGGTTGTTCGGTCTTTCGTCCACCGTTCTTTAACGGATTGGACTACACTTATTGGAAAACTCGAATGAGAGTTTTCTTAATTTCTCTAAATCTGGATTTATGGAATATCATTGAAAACGGTTTTCAACTTCCCTCCAAACCGATGAACGAATGGTCGGATTTGGAGAAGAAGAATTTTTCTTTAAACGCAAAGGCTATGAATGCCTTATTTTGCGCATTGGACAAAAATGAGTTCAATCGGATTTCTACGTGTGAAACGGCTTTCGATATTTGGCGCACTCTTGAAATCACGCATGAGGGAACTAGTAGAGTCAAAGACTCGAAAGTTAATATTTTACTACTTGATTTCGAGCTTTTTCATATGAAACCAAGCGAAACCGTTGTTGACATGTACACCCGTTTTACGAATGCCATCAATGGTTTAAAATCACTTGGTAAAAGCTTTTCGGATTTTGAACTCGTTAACAAAGTTTTGCGCTCACTTTCTAAAACTTGGGATTCAAAAGTAACTGCTATTCAAGAATCGAAAAACTTGAACCAATTTCCACTTGAAGAACTAATTGGTTCATTGATCACATATGAAATGACGTGCAATGCACGTGAAGAACTTGAGAACCACCTTCCAAAGAACAGGAAGGATTTGGGACATAGAACATTTGAAGACCACTCGAGCATAAGCTCAAGTGATGGTGAACTTAAACTACAAATGAAACGAAAATTAAAAAGCAAAAAGAATGGAACTACTTGCTTTAAACGCAAGAAGAAGAACAAAAATTGGGATGAATCGAGCTCATCTGAAGACGAGAAAGTCAACAAAAGCGAGGCGGCAAACTACGCCTTACTAGCCTACGACATTGAGGTAATTAAAATGCCTTTGGTTTATTTTGAAATTACTTGATGCTTTCATGATATATTTTCCTTTTTAATTTAGAATTAATTTTCTTGAAAATTACATGTTTAAAAATAAAAATACAAAAATTATGATCATGCTGATAATTTCGAAAATAATATTGCATATTTTATGATAAACAAACAAAATGATTTTGATCATGGTTAAGAAGTAATAATGTGTATCATGTTTGATTAACATTGTTGAATGAAATCACGTTTGATTTAAAGTAATGCATAAAGATGTAATATGAAATGGTTATTAACAATTTTATGCATGTGATTTTAAGTTATCCATGATCATGAGCTTGTTTGATCTTCTTGACTTAATTTCAAGATCAATAGCAAAAATCATGTCTGAATATATGAAAGTGTTAATTTCATTTTTGGATTCACTTAACAATTGGTATCCTAACAATCAGATTCTCTCATACACTTATGAAAAATATTTTTCTAAAATGGATTTGATGAAATGATTCATGCTTATAAACTCCATCTTGAAATATGAATGATAGTGTTTTTGCTTGCAAAGATTTGTTTCACATTCATATCTCCTATGATTCATGTGCAGAAAAAGAATTTATAAATCATAATACAATGAGATTTCTTATGCAAAAATAAAGTGCTTTTGTGATTCTTTGCTAAAGAGAATAATCATAATCATGATCTTGATAATTATAACATGAAGCTCTTTATAAATCAAGATCGTTCATTATGCTCCCTACATTTATCAAAAAGGAGTTTTTCAAATGAAATGCAATTCAATGAAGTGTCATTTTGATATCTTGAAACTTGGAATATTTTAAAATGTGATCTTTGATAAGAATGTTTCAAGTTGCTCCTTGTACTATATCTTTTCAAATGAATCATAAGCCTTGATATCATATATCTTATAATACAAGATTTCTTTGCCTTATGCTTATCTTAATTTGGCATATAAAGACTAAGGCATGCTTAGATGAAAAAGAATCTCTTAAAAAATGCTTTTCCCATTTGATCGAGATTAATGATTTCATGATATTTTATGAATCTCGAAATTAATTTTAATGACTTGATTATGAACTTCAAGTTAATGATTTAATTTGAATAAGTTTTATCTAAATCATAATTTTGATCTTGCAAAATTGAAGTCACAAATAATATCTTGTGGTAGTCATGAATTGATACTCACAATATGAAAACATTGATATTCATGACTTAAATTGGATTGAAACATTGTATGCTTAATTTAATCATTCTCCTATGTTTCAAAAATTCCTTAAATGCCTTATGTGATGATTGAAAACTAATCTGCTTTATGATGAATTACGAATCATGACTTGATCTATGATATAAATGCCTTGAAATGATTGAAATATTTAACACTTTTATGCTCTTCCCCCTACTTTCTTCTTGTTTTCAATGATAAAATGGGGAGAAGTTTTGATCATGCATGGTAGGATATAATTTGACAAAATTGATACCATCATGATATGAAACATTTATGATGTACAATTATGCATGCAATACTTGTGCTTTCTAAATATGATGTGATGTATTGCATATGATGTAAATCATGATTTAAAATGCTATGAGTGCCAAGTTACACATTTTGAGAAGAAATTGTTATATTGAAATATTAATGTAATTATGAATGGTGATATGATATCATGCATGTAATACTTCAATTTATGATAATAATACATGCAATGATAAAATATTCATGATGAAAAATTATCTTGACATTCATAACTTGATTATTCATCATTTGTCATGATTTGGAAATCATTCTAAAAGGAAAAGAGAACTACAAAACTGTATTCTCTCTTTCATTTTTACAATGACAAAGGGGGAGATAGTTAGCTTGTACAAGTCAAGAAGATGCAAAAACTTGATTGCTAGCTTACCTATTTTAAGAAGCAAAGATTGCTAACTTGCTTATTTCAAGAAGAAAAATTGTCTTCTTGAACATCACTATCTTGAATATCTCAAGAAGCAAAACTTGCAATTTGCACATTGCAATAGGAAGCAAGAATCATGAGCTTACACAAGAAAGCTATCTTGCATTTGCTTTCGAAATTTTTGCTAGCTTATATGTTGTGAAACTTGTATATCGTAAAAATTGCTAGCTTGTTGGTCTAAAGAGAAGCAAAAAGTTGCTATCTTAAAAGAAGCAAATATGCTATCTTGCCTATCTCAAGAGGCAAAAATGCTAACTTGCGCATCTAGCAAAGTGAGCAAAATTTTCAAGAAGCAAGAGTTGCCTTCTTGAACATCTCTAATTTGCTAGCTTGCATGATATAGAACTTGCTATCTTGAACATTACCAAAAGTGCTATCTTATATGTTATAAAACTTGAATATCTAAAACTTGATAGCATGAATGTTCTAAGCATGATATAACACTTGCTAAATCTTCTAGCTCCAAGATTGCATGATGATAAAACTTGATACTATGTTTCTCATGCAATGAGTTGAATCAATATCACAAACACTTGATTGTGATACTTCTCCTTTTTGTTGATGACAAAGGGGGAGAAGTATGTTGATGAAAGTATGTTGATGACATGACATGTGATGCATAAGTTTATGCATATGTTCATGTTGACGTGTTGCAAGTATTCATGATGAATATTGCAATGACTTGAATTCAGTTTGAATTCAAGGTTCTATCAATATGGCATATTGATGGGGGGAGTTTGTTTAAACTCCGGGAGTTAAGTTTAACTCCGTCATCAAGTGGTTGTCATCATCAAAAAGGGGGAGATTGTTGAATCTCGTATTTTGATGATGAAACCACTTGATATATGTTTATGATTTAATCTACGTTTTGAGTGACGCAGGATGCTTCGATCAGGATGAGACAATTAAAGCAGGATAATCATGTTGTGCCGAAGGAACATGTCAGAAGATTGGACGTCGGGCCGGTGGATCGGTCGACGTATCGACAGAAGGCTTCGGGCCGTGAACTCGGGCATTCGGCCAAGAAGAGCGGGTATTGTGCCAAGGATATCGGAGTTGCGGAGTCAACTGGCCGATTGGGCAATAGGCTGCAGGAGAGGACGATGTGCCGAAGAATCGGACGAAGCGTCGAGAGACCAATGACATGTCGGACAACTTGGTTAATTGCTTAGGATTAATTGTCTCGATCGAAGTTTTGATTTGTTGTGCAGGATTAACTACGATAAGAGTAAGACAAGCAGCAGGTGTTGCGCCGGAGTCAAGATCATGATCACGTTGGGAGTTCGAGAGTTCGACGGAAGTTCGGACGGTCGTCGGAGGTTCAGCGAGAACAGATCCGAGAAGTCCAGAAGCTTGCCAAGCGAAGCTCGTCGGAACTCGCCAAGTGGATCGTCGCAAAGTCCAGGAGTATGCCGGATGTCCGTAGAAGGATCACCGAGGGTTTATCGGATGATCGACGGAAGTTCACCGGAAACTCGCCGGAAGAAGCGATTGACGCATTGGAGCATAGCTGCAGAAGTTGTCTTAGAGTTAATCGTAGTTAGCACGATGATTAAGCTTGAAAATGGGAGGTGATCCTATTAGCTTAATCTTGGGGCAATTGGGCCCCTGAAAAGATTCAAATTGGGACGAATGGAGCGAACCATTCGGACCCTGATTGCACCAGGCGGTGCAACCGCCTAGGCCAGGAGGTGCAACCGCCTGGGCTGCGGGACTGGGCGGTGCAACCGCCCAGGCCATGTCTTCCAGCGGGAATGGGCGGTGCAACCGCCCCAGCCAAGAGGTGCAACCGCCCAGGGCTCAGTCTCCAAGCGAGACTAGGCGGTGCAACCTCCTCTGTCAAGAGGTAGCACCGCCAGAGCTCAAGTTTCGAGCTCTGCCAAGAGGTGCAACCACCGAGCTCGGTCTTCGAGCTCTGGCAGAGAGGTGCAACCTCTTTGAACAGGAGATGCATCGCCTGAGCTCGGTCTTCGAGCTCTGGCAGAGAGGTGCAAACACCTCTGGCAGAGAGGTGCATCAGCCTGAGCTCAATTTCGAGCTCTGCCTGGTGATGCAACCACCGAGCTCAGACTTCGAGCTCTGCCAGGCGATGCAACCACCGAGCTCAGTCTTCGAGCTCTAGCAGAGAGGTGCAATCGCTTGAGCTCAGTCTTTGAGCTCTGCCAGGCGGTGCCACCTCTCCAGTCAAGAGGTGCAACCGCCTGATCCCGGAATTCCGGGATCTGATCGTTTTGGGCTCCAAATTTGAATTGGGTTGGGGCCTATAAATACCCCACCCATTCAACACTGAATTGACAATAGATCCACACCGAATTCTTGATCTTTTCAGTGATTCTAAGAGCTCAAATTTGTGTAAAGTCCTAAAGTTCTCCTCCTTCTGTTCTTCAAGTCTTGAGTTGTAAAGAGAGGAGAGAAAGGATCTGTAAAGGTTGTCTCCTGAGCCTGTCAAAAGGAGAGAAACTGTAAAAGGGCAGTTAGCCTTCGCCCATTGAAGGAAGGCAGCTAGTTGACGTCGGTGACCTCGTCGGATGAGGAAGCCAAAAGTGGAGTAGGTCAAGACTGACCGAACCACTCTAAATCTCTGGTTTGCTTTTACCTTGAGCACTTTATCATTACTGCAAACCTCCTACATTGCTACTGCCCTCTGCGCCTTTACGAACGAGTTTCTAAGCTCTGATCTTTCAGAATCTGCATTCAAACGTAAATCGTGTTTTCATACGATCTTCACACTACAGTTTACGCTTACATTCGGATTCCATTTATAACTGCAAACTGTTTCTACGTAAAACGCTTTTCAAGGTTCAAAACTGCTTTTAGACGTAAAACTACATTTAGACGTAAAATTACGTTTAGACGTAAAACTGCGTTTAGACGCAAAACTGCGTTTAGACGTAAAACTACGTTTAGACGTAAAACTGCGTTTAGACGTAAAACTGCGTTTAGACGTAAAACTGCATTTAGACGTAAAACTGCGTTTAGACGTAAAACTGCGTTTAGACGTAAAACTGCGTTTGGACGTAAAACTGAGTTTAGACGCAAACTGCGCTTAGACGCAAACTGCGCTTAGACGCAAACTGTGTTTAGACGCAAACTGCGCTTAGACGCAAAACTGCGCTTAGACGCAAACTGCACTGTGATTCTGCTTTTATATCGAAATCGTTTTTTATCGGACGAACGCAGCTTTCGTTTTTAAATTACTGTAAGATTTCCGCTGCACTAATTCACCCCCCCCCTCTTAGTGCTCTCGATCCTAACAGCTCCTTGCCTACGCTAGTAGTAATAATTTGAAGTTGTTTCAAATGGATGTTAAAAGTGCTTTTCTTAATGGCTTTATTTCCGAAGAAGTCTATGTTGAACAACCTCCTGGATTTGAAAATAATAGTCTCCCTAATCATGTGTTTAGATTAACTAAAGCTATTTATGGTTTAAAACAAGCTCCAAGGGCTTGGTATGAGAGACTTAGTTCTTTTCTTATTGAAAATAATTTCATAAAAGGCAAGGTTGATACTACATTATTCATTAAGAACTTTGAAAATATTTTTCTCATTGTTCAAATTTATGTTGATGATATTATCTTTGGTTCTACGAATGAATCTCTCTGTGAATCTTTTGCTAAAACTATGAGTCTTGAATTCAAAATGAGTTTAATGGGAGAGTTAACATTCTTCTTAGGTCTACAAATCAAACAACTAAGCAATGGCATCTTTATTAGTCAAACTAAATATGCTATGAATTTACTAAAGAAGTTTAATATGAATAACTCAAAAGCTATTAACACTCCTATGAGCACGTCCACTAAGTTAGAAATTGATGAAAGTGGAGAAAGCTTCGATCAAAAAACTTATAGGGGTATGATAGGAAGTTTACTTTACCTCACTGCAACTAGACCAGACATCATGTTCAGTGTAGGACTTTGTGCTAGATTTCAATCAAACCCTAAGATATCTCATCTCAAAGTAGTTAAAAGAATACTCAGATATCTTAATAGTACCACAAATCTAGGATTATGGTACCCAAAATCAGAGAATCTTGAGTTAATTGCTTATGCTGATGCGGACTTTGCTGGCTGTAGATTAGATAGAAAAAGCACATCAGGAGCATGTCAATTCTTAGGACATGCCCTTGTTTCCTGGTCATTTAAGAAACAAAACTCGGTTGCACTATCGACAACCAAAGCTGAATATATTACAGCAAGTGCATGCTGTGCACAAGTTGTATGGATGAAAAATACCTTAGAAGATTATAAAGTTCATCTTAAAAATATTCCCATTAAATGTGATAACACAAGTGCAATATGCTTAACAAAGAACCCTATACAACACTCAAGAACAAAACATATTGATATTAGACATCATTTTATATGAGATCATGTTACTAATCATGATGTAATTATAGAGTTCATTGATACTAAACATCAACTAGCCGATATTTTTACAAAACCTCTAAGTGAAGAACAATTTGATTTTATAAGAAGAGAATTAGGAATGTTGATGTGTCCGAATACTTAAACTAGTTAAAATTACTTTTTGGACTTTATTGAATGATCAAATCACTTGATTGCCATGTGTTGAAATGTTTTTGTAGCATAATCTGGTCCGAATGCATGAAAGAATTCATCTCATTTTCGGACTCGCTTAACAGCTGGAATGACAAAAATCAAACACACTCTTATGAAAAATATTTTTCGAAATGGATTTGATAAAATGACTTTCCTCCTTCATGCACAAAGAATTATAACATACAAGGAGAAGAAGTATTCAAAGCATTATACTTATCATGCCTTCCTTTATATGCTTGATAACTTGCTTATATTGTTCTCCTGGTATCACATCTACCATGCTTTTTGTTGATGACAAAGGGGGAGAAATATATGAATTGATTTGATGCTATAAACACTGAAGCTATGATTATGCCATGCTTGCATCATCAAGAGATATATGAAAAGATGCCATATATAGAAATGCAACACTTGCTAAAATATAAGAAATGTGTGCATCATGTAATGATATCAAAATCTTACTTCACAGCTTTACATGTTGATATCTTACAATATGATGAATTGCTACTATTACCATCATTCAAACTTGTAATGTAAAATTTGAAAATGAATGTCAAGCCTTGACATCATCTTCAAAGAGATACATCATGATAGGAATCATGATGGGAATATGTCTCTTGAATTTATAAGGTTTTAAATTCAAGAATGACTTATCCCAAGTATGGCATATAGACAGGGGGAGTTAAGGTTAACTCCAATATCAATTGATTGTCATCATCAAAAAGGGGGAGATTATTGAATGTCGGATTTTGATGATGAAGTCAATTGTCATTTGTTGTCTAATCTATGTGTTGAGATAAGTGTGCAAGATTAACTACGATGAAAGTAAGACATGCAGCAGGAGTTGCGCCGGAGTCAGGACAATGATCACGTTGGGAGTTCGAGAGCTCGATGGAAGTTCGGACAGTCGTCGGAGGTTCTGCGGGAACAAATCCGAGAAGTCCAGAAGCTTACCAAAGAAGCTCGTCGGAACTTGCCAAGTGGATCGTCGCAAGTCCAGGAGTTTGCCGGAAGTCCGCAGGAGCATCACCGAGGGTTCATCGGATGATCGATGGAAGTTCGCCGAAAACTCGCTGGAAGAAGCGATTGACGCACCGGAGCAAGCTGCAGAAATTGTCTTAGGATTTATCGTAGTTAGTACTAATGATTAAGTTGAAAATGGGAGGTGATCCCATTAGCTTAATCTTGGGGCAATTGGGCCCCTGAAAAACCCAAATTGGTCCTATTGGATCAACCCATTCGGACCCTAGTTGCTGTGGGAGGTGCAACCGCCCAAACCAGGAGGTAGCACGGCCTAGGTTAAGTCTCCCAGGGAGACTGGGCGGTGTAACCGCCCCAGCCAGGAGGTGCAACCGCTTGGGCTCAGTCTCCGAGCGAGACTGGGCGGTGCAACCTCTCCTGACAAGAGGTGGCACCGCCTGAGCTCAAGTTTCGAGCTTTGCTAGGCGGTGCAACCGCCCCAGTCAGGAGGTGCAACCGCCTGAGCTCGGTCTTCGAGCTCTGGCAGAGAGGTGCAACCACCCCTGACAGAGGTGGCACCGCCCAAAGGCTCAGTCTTCGAGCTCTACCAGGCGATGCAACCGCCCCAGTCAGGAGGTGCAACCTCCTGATCCCGAAATTCCGGGAATTGACAATTTTGAGCTCCAAATTTGAACTGGGTTGGGGCCTATAAATACCCCACCCATTCAGCACTGAAAGGTAGCAACTTACACTCGAAATCTTGATATCTTTCTGTGATTCTTAGAGCTCAAAACTGTTGTAAAGACCAAAAGTTCTCCTCCTTCTGTTCTTCAAAGTTTGAGTTGTAAAGAGAGGAGAGAAAACTTCTGTAAGGGTTGTCTCCTAAGCTCGTCAAAAGGAGTGAATCTGTAAAAGAGTGGTTGGCCTTCGCCTATTGAAGGAAGGCCTCTAGTTGACGACGGTGACCTCGTTGGTGGAGGAAGCCAAAAGTGGAGTAGGTCAAGATTGACCGAACCACTCTAAATCTCGGTTTGCATTTCCTTTGAGCATTTTACCTTCACTGCAAACTTCTCAATAGCTTATTGCCTTCTGCGATTTTACGAATGAGTTTCTAAGTTCAGAACTTTCCGAATCTGCGTTTAGACGTAAATCGGCTTTTTTCATACGATCATCATTTTTCAGTTTACGTTTACGTTTTGATTTCAATCATAATTGTTTACTGCATTCTGCGATCTTACGAATAAGTTTCTAAGTTCAGAACTTTCTAAATCTACGTTTAGACGTAAATCGGTTTTTATCGTACAAACGTCGCATTTCAGTTTGCGCTTGTATTCTACTTTCCATCATAAACTGCAAACTGCCTTCATAGATCTACTTTAACGTTATCTCGCTTAATCTCAAGTTAAAGTAATCTTAGAATTGGATTTCACATCGAAATCATTTTTATCGAACGAACACAGCTTTCGTTTTAATCGCTGAAAAATTTCCGCTACACTAATTCACCCCCCCCCCCCCCTCTTAGTGCTCTTGATCCTAATAGTTTCTTCCTCTAAGTTGCTAGTCAAAGACTACTAAAAAGATTCATCTATTGATTATCAAAAGAGAATGAATACATAACTATTCATAGGGCTTCTACTCTTAATAAGACTCATATTCTAAGAAGCAACCTCCCAACTAACCCTAACCCTAGCTGGCCTCTTCACCTCTTTAATAGGGGTCGGCTAGGTATATTTTATATAAATGCCCCTTTCAATAAAATTCAATTAGGACTCTCCTAGCTAGAGTCCTAATAGACCAGCCCTCTTCAAATCAGCCTTGTCCTCGAGGTTGATGATCTATGAATTTTGGGAATTTGATCTTTAAGTTGTCATAGTTCTCCCAAGTGGTATCTTCTACTGGCAGGTTCGCCCACAGTATTAGCACTTTAGTAGTGGGTCATCGTCGACGAATCATAATTCGTCGATCAATAATGGCACTTGGCTAGGTTTAGAGTTCTCCTTAGGTAGTCATATTTGGTAGATGGCTTTGGGCTATCTCGTTTTGTCCTAGCTTGAGCTTTAAACATGACATATAGAAGACTGGATGTATTCGGGAGCTAGCGAGTAAGTCCAATATGTATGCTACCACTCCGATGTTCTCCAAAATTTGGTAGGGTCTATAGAACCGAGGTGAAAGTTTTATAGATGCTTTAGTTTGGATTGATGTTTGCTTATATGGCTGGAGCCGTAGAAAGACCCAATCTCCTACTAAAAATTCTTTTTCGCCTTTGTGTTGATCATATTGTTATTTCATCTTTGCTTGAGCTTTTCCTTGTGATGAGGGAAGCCCTTCGGTGAACTCCATTGATATATCAGTCCATATTAAGTCCGGGATGGGTAAGGGTAGCAACTTTCTGGGACTTGCCACTATCTCGCCTTTATGTCATTGACATATATCACATTGTGCCATAAATTTAGCAATAATATTTTTCATCCCTACCCAATAAAAAATTTACTTAATTCTCTTATAGGTTCTAAGAAACCTGGAGTGCCTAGCCGTAGGTGTGGAATGCATCTCTTGAAGGATGGTCTTTATACAAGTAGAATTTGGCACAAGTAAAATGCGTCCCTTATAGCGTAATTCTTTTGAGTCCCAATTGTAATGAGCTACAGAGCTTGGTACTTCCTCCAATTATTTTATGATCTTACTGGTCTCCAGATCTTCCTTCCATTCTCTCTTAATATCCTCAAGGAAGTTGCTGGTCGGAAGTGAAACGATCAAAAATTCAGCGTGCTCGTGTAGTTGTGAAAGCGCATTTGCAACTACATTCTCTTTCCCCTTTTTGTAAGTTATTTCATAATCATATCCAAGAAGCTTTGTTACCTATTTTTGCTGCATGAGGGAAGATATCTTTACTCTAAGAAATATTTTAGATTTTTATGGTCGGTCTTGATTTGAAAGCGTCGCTCGATCAAGTATGGTCTCTATTTGGTCACCGCATACACAATCGCGAGCTTCTTCTTATCGTAAATAGTCATCTTAAGATGGGAAGGAGATAATGCATTACTAGTATAAGCGAGGGGGCAGCCATCTTGCATTAGTCCAACACCAATTCTGACTCTGGATGCATCGGCTTCAATAATAAAAGTCTTGCCGAACTCGGGTAGTGCTAGTACGGACGTTGTCGTCATTGCAGCTTTAAGTCCATTGAAGGCGGTTGTGGCATTGTTCGACCATTGAAAAGCATCTTTTTTCAACAAGGAAGTAAGTGGTGTAACGATCTTTCTATAGTTTTTCATGTACTTGTGGTAGTAGCCTGATAAACTGAGAAAGCCGCGTAGCGATTTTATATTCCTCGGGGTCGGCCAGTTCTACATTGCATCAATTTTCAAGAGGTCCACCACAACACCTTCCTCTGATATGTTATGCTCAAGATATTCCTGTTAGGATCAAGAGTCAGCACTAAGAGGGGGGGGGGGTGGTGAATTAGTGCAGCAGCAAAATAAAGTAAGTTTGAAAAACACCGTACGATAAAAATCGTTTTCGACGAAAAACCAATTTTGGAAACTTAACTTGAAAGTGTACGTAATAAATTGAAGGTAGTAAGTACTTAAGGAGGTTTACAGTAAGGTAATAGCAAGAATAAAATGCAAACCAGATAACATAGCAGTTTATAGTGGTTCGATCGTCATGACCTACATCCACTCCTCTGATTCCTCTTCCATCGAGGCCACCAACATCCACTAATGATCTTCCTTTGATAGGTAAAGATCAAACTACTTCTTTTACCGGGTTTAGGAGACAACCCTTACAAGCACTCACACTCCTCTTACAAAATTCTAACACTTAGAACTTGAGGAGGATTCTGACAAGAGATTTCTATAGCGTTTCTTTACTTTTAAACTCTTTGTACTTATATGCTTTAATTAGGGATGAGAGGGATATTTATAAGCTTCAAGTTGATTCAAAATTGGAGCCTAAAACTTTCCCATCCTAGGTTCCTCGGGCATGGGCGGTACCACCGCCTCCGTTGGGCGGTTCCACTGCCTAGTGTCAGTCTGACACTAACACTGCCCTAGGTGGTACCACCGCTTGGGGGGCAATGCTAGGTGGTACTATTACTCAGACTGGTGGTACCATCGCCTGACACCCTGCTAGGGCTGGTACGATTGCCCAGACTCGTGATACCATCACCTAACATAATCTCGAAGACTGTGCCACGACAGTGAGACTTCTTCGGGCACTATTTGGGCCTCTTATTAGGCCCAACACAGTTCGTACATGGGCCTAGCTAGCCTCTAATTGGGTTGGCCCAAATTCAAGCCCAATTATGTGCTAACTACGAAATCCTAAGATATTTGCTAAGCTAAACAAGTCTCTATGTCTATTCTTCCAATGAGCTTCCGACGATCTTTCGGCGAACTTCCGACGATCTCTCGACAATGTTCCAGCGGACTCCCGACAAGCTCTTGGACTTCGTGATGATCTTCTTGGCGAGTTTCGATGAGCTTCTCTAGTAAGCTCTGAGACTTCTCAGTTGGTTCTGCCAAAACTTTCGACAAACGTTCGGACTTCTAACGAACTCTCGAACTCCCAACAAAGTCGTGTCCTTGACTCCGGGACTTTATTTTGCTTTATGCCTTACTATCGTAGTTAATCCTGCACATGTAAAACACACTTTGATCTAGACAATTAATACTAAGCATTAATCATATTGTTCGGCATGTCATTGGTCCCTTGACGCTTCGTCCGATTCTTCGGCTCATCGTCCTCTCTTGTGGCCTATTGCCCAATCGGTCAGTTGACTCTGTAACTCCGATATCTTTGGTGCAATATCCGCTCTTCTTGGCCCGATGCCTGAGTCCATGGCCCGAAGCCTTCTGTTGATACGTTGACCGATCCTTCGGCCTGATGTCCAATCTTCTGATATGTTTTCCTCCGGCACAACATAATTCTTCTCGCTTTAATTATCTCATCTTGATCGAAGTATCCTGTATCACTCAAAACGCAGATTAAAACATAAACACTTATCGATTGATTTCATCATCAAAATCCGAGATTCAATAATCTCTTCCTTTTTTATGATGACAATCAATCGACAACGAAGTTAACATTAACTCATAAAGTTTAAACAAACTCCCCCTATCAATATGGCATATAACTCTTGGATTCAAAAATCCAAGCAAACAAATCATGATAAAATCATGCACGACATCAACATACTTCTCCTCCTTTATCATCAACAAAAAGGAGAAGTTCCAACTATCATGTTTTTGAGATAAAAATTGAACTTATTACATGAAAAACATAATATAAAGTTTTATCATCATGCAATTTGAAGCTAGAAAATTTAACAAGTGTTATATCATGCTTAGAACATTCAAGCTATCAAGTTGTAGATAATATGCAAGTTTTACAACATACAAACTAGCAAATTTAAAGATGTGCAAATTGGCATATTTGATTCTTGAGATAGGCAAGATAACACTTCTTTGTAATGTTCAAGATAGCAAGTTTTACATCATGCGGGCTAGTAAATTAGAGATATTCAAGAAAGCAACTCTTGCTTCTTGAAATACGCAAGTTGCAAGCTAGCAAATTTTTGCTTCCTTTGCAATGTTTGAGCTAGCAATTTTGCTTCCGTTGCAATGTTTGAGCTAGCAATTTTACTTCCATTGCAAAGTGCAAGTTAGCATGTTTTGCATCTTGAGCTAGCAATGTTTCTCCCCCTTTGTCATTGCCAAAAAGAAGAGAAGACCCTTTACATCAATTTCTACATCATGATAAAGGTAAGTATCAATCTTATTTGTGCATTATTATATTTTTAAATTAAAACACGCATAATTTCAAAACCATACATTTCATTTTTCATGCATGATAAAATAAATCAATCATTTTATGATCATATCATACATGACATTAAAATTTTTAAGCATTTATCAACATTTTGATCATGATATCAAACATTCATCATTTAAAGTATTTATGATACCAAACATACATCATTTTAGTAACAAATTATAGCATTTTAAATCATGATAGTCTCTAAATGTCAAATTATATTGTATCCCATATTTCTTGCATATTTTTATTTCATCATGTTCATTTCATCTCAGCAAGAAAAATTAATTGGGTGATGAATACAAGGAGTTATACAAAAATAAATCATATCATGAGAAATAAGATCATGTAAATACCAAAAGACATGATTCATATATTAAATCCCCTCTTAAATGAAATACCAAGAAGAATTGTAGGAGAACGATTAATGAAAAATCTTGATTCAGAATAAATCTTAATTTGTAAATATCAAGGAATCAAGATCATGATTTGGATAAAAATTGATTTAAATTTAAATCATCAAAATCATTTTCAAAGTCCAAGAGATTCGTAAAAATGATACAAATGGATTCATCAAAATCAATAAGATAGAGAAAAATAATTTTTAAAAAATATTTTTCTCTTTTTAGTTGTCTCAATTTATATGATTTTATTTCATTTATGCCAAATAAAAATATATATCATTTTTAAAATCGAAAGTGCAAGATTTATTACGACAAAGATCAATAAGGCACTTTCATTATGGTAAAGATCGATAATCCGTAAATCGCAAGATTCATCATGAATTATTAAACCATTAAATATGCTTTCAAATCAATATGCTCAAGTTTTTGTATGAAAACATAATTTAAAGCCGAAAAGGCCATGTTCATTAACGTAAAAATCGATAATCCATAAATCTCAAAAATCATCATGCATCATTTCGAAAGATAAACTCATTAAACATGATCATTATGCATTAAATTACCAAGCATGATTTCATATTTTCAATCGAAATCATTTTGTTTGTTTATCATAAAATATGTATTTTTATGATTATTTTTAAAATCATTGGAAAGGTAAGCATGATCTAATTTGATTTTTGTATTTTCATTAAACATGCAATTAAAAAAAATTAACTTTCTTAAACTAAATTAAAACTAAATTAAAAATAAGTCATAAGAAGCATTATGTAATTTCAAAATAAACTAAAGGCATTTTGATTACCTTAACGTTGAAAGCCGTTAAAGCGTAGTTTGCCACCTTGCCTTCGTTGATTTTCTCCTCGTCTTCGGAGGAGCTCGATTCATCCCAATTTTTGATCTTCTTCTTGTGTTTAAAGCAAGTAGTTCCATTCTTTTTACTTTTTAATTTTTGTTTCATGAACTTTTTAAGTTTCATTTGTGATTCAAGTTCACCATCACTTGAGCTTATGCTCGAGTGGTCTTCAATTGTTCTATGTCCCAAATCCTTCCTGTTCTTTGGAAGGTGGTTCTTAAGTTCTTCACGTGCATTGCACGTCATTTCATATGTGATCAATGAACCAATTAGTTCTTCAATTGAAAAATGGTTCAAGTTCTTTAATTCTTGTATTGGCGTTATTTTCGAATCCTAATTTTTTGAAAGCGATCCATAAAACAGGTATATATGTTTCCAATGGTTTCACTTGGTTTCATTCGAAAAAGTTCAAAATCATGTATCAAAAGGTTAATTTTTTAATCTTTTAATCGACTTGTGCCTTCGTGAGTGGTTTCAAGAATATGCCAAATGTCGAAAGTCGTTTCACATATAGAACCCTGATTAAACTCGTTTTTATCTAAGGCACAAAATATGGCATTCATAGCCTTTGCATTTAGAGAAAACGTCTTCTTCTCCAAATCATTCCAATTGTTCATTGGAAGAGAAGACATTTCAAATCCGTTTTCGAGTATGTGCCATAAATTGAAATTTAATGAAAGCAAGAAAACTCTCATTCGAGTTTTCCAATAAGTATAATCTGTCCCATTGAAAAAGGGAGGATGAATGAGAGAGTAACCCTCTTGAAAGCTGAAAAGAGTCATTTCTCTTGGGTGTTAATCCAAGTGAGAAATAATGAGACTCTGATACCAATTGTTAGGATCAATAAGAGGGGGGGGTGGGGGTGAATTAGTGCAGCGGTAAAATAACGTCGGTTTGAAAAACTTCGTACAATAAAAATCATTTCCGACGAAAAACCAATTTCGGAAACTTAACTTGAAAACATACATAATAAATTGAAGGCAGTAAGCACTTAAGGAAGTTTGTAGTAAGGTAATAGCAAGAATAAAATGCAAACCAGAGAACACTACAGTTTATTGTGGTTCGGTCATCATGACCTACATTCACTCCTCTCATTCCTCTTCCATCGAGGCCACCGGCATCCACTAACGATCTTAATTTGATAGGCGAAGATCAAACTCCTTCTTACACCCCTCTTCTCTTTTTATCGGGTTTAGGAGACAACCCTTACAAGCACTCACACTCCTCTTATAGATTTCTAGCACTTAGAACTTGAGGAGGATTCTCACAAGAGATTTCTACAGCGTTTCTTTACTTTTAAACTCTCTGTGCTTGTGTGCTTTAACCAGGGATGAGAGGGGTATTTATAGGCTTCAAGTTGATTCAAACTTGGAGCCCAAAACTTTCCCATCTCGGGTTCCCCAAGCATGGGTAGTACCACCGCTTGCGTTGGACGGTACCATCACCTAGTGTCAGTCTAACACTGACATTACCCTATGCGGTAACACCACCTGATATAGTCTCCAATATTGTGCCACGACAGTGAGACTTCTTGGGGCACTCTTTGGGCCTCTTATTGGGCCCAACACAATTCATACATGGGCCTAGCTGGCCCCTAATTAGATTGGCCCAAATCCAAGCCTAATTACATGCTAACTACGAAATCCTAAGACATTTGCTAAGCTAAACAAGTCCCTATGTCTATTCTTCTAGCGAGCTTCCGGCGATCTTCCGGTGAACTTCCGACAATCTCTCAATAATGTTCCGGTGGACTCCCGACAAGCCTGGACTTCACGACGATCTTCTTTGCGAGTTCCAACAAGCTTCTCTAGCAAGCTCCGAGACTTCTCGTCAAGTTCCGCTAGAACTTCCGATGAATGCCCGGACTTCCGACGAACTCTCGAACTCCCAATGAAGTTGCGTCCTTAACTCTGGGATTTCATTTTACTTCATGCCTTGCTATCATAGTTAATCCTACATATGTAAAACACACTTCGATCTAGACAATTAATACTAAGCATTAATCATGTTGTCCGATATGTCATTGGTCCCTCGACGCTTCGTCCGATTCTTCGGCGCATTGTCCTCTCTTGCAGCCTATTGCCCAATCAGCCAATTGACTCTGTAACTCAAATATCCTTGGTGCAATATCCGCTCTTCTTGGCCCGATGGCCGAATCCCCGGCTCGAAGCCTTCTATCGATACGTCGACCGATCCTTCAGCCCGATATCCAATCTTCTGACATATTTTCCTCCGGCACAATATGATTCTTCCTGCTTTAATTATCTCATCTTGATCGAAGCATCCTGCATCACTCAAAATGTAGATTAAATCATAAACACTTATCATTTGGTTTCATCATCAAAATCTGAGACTCAATAATTCCACCTTCTATTGAAGAAAGTTGCACTTCAATTTTTTGACAAAAAGAACATGTTTTCGCAAAATCGCCAAAACAAATCGAAGTGCTGAAAATAACTTTCAAGAGAAGGGTTGTAAATGTTGAATCTCAGATTTTGATGATGAAACCAATTAATAAGTATTTATTGTTAGGATCGGAGCAGCACTAAGAGGGGGGGTGAATTAGTGCAGCGGATTAAAACTTCAGTTTTAGAAAATCTTTCGTACGATAAGAACGGAACTTGAAAAGCTTAATCTTGAAAGCGTATTCTTAAATATGCGCAGCAAAAGTAATAAGGAACTAAAGCATATAAGAAGGTTTGCAATAATGTAAATAGCAATAATGAAATGCAAACCAAGGATCACGCCGATTTTAGAGTGGTTCGGTCAAATGACCTACTCCACTTGCGAGGCCCCTCTTCGATGAGGCTCCCACCTTCCACTAGCAAGTCTCTTGAAATGGAAGGGTAAATACCCCTCTTACAACTCTTTACAAGCGGTTCACTCTCTTACAAATTTTTAGCAAGAAAGAAGGAGGTGAACACTAGCAAATTGAAAACAAGACTATCTAAGACTTTTCTAGGGCCTTTCTCTCAAACACTTGCTGCTCAAAAGGTTGTTCTCTCAGTTGAGATTTGAGGGGTATTTATAGGCCTCAAGAGGATTCAAATTTGGGCTCCAAAATTTGGGCTCCAAATTTGAATTCTCTTTGGTTTCCCGATGCTGGCGGTGCCACCGCCCAGCGCTCGGGTGCTGGGCGGTGCAACCGCCCAGCCCAGGAGGTGTCACCGCCTGTCAGTGGCGGTGCCACCACCTGGCTCTCGGACACTGGGCGGTGCCACCGCCCAGCCCAGGCGGTGCCACCGCCTATAGTGCTTTCAGCCCGTCTACAGTGTTTTCAACCTACTTAGTTTGGCTTCAATCTTGCCCAAACTAATCCGAACTCGGGCCCAATTGGCCCCTACTTAGGTTATAGGATTAATACCTAATCCTAACCCTAATTAACATGCTAACTACGAATTTAAAGATATTTTCTAAGCTATTACAAAGTTCGTAAGTCAAGACTTCTTCCGGCGAGCTTCCGGCGAACTTCCGACGGTCTTCCGATAAACTCTCGGAAACCATTCTGCGGACTCCCGGCAAGCTCCTAGACTTCACGATTTGATCTTGGCGAGTTCCAACGAGCTTCTTCGGCAAGCTCCGATCTTTCTCGGCGAGCTCCGCGAACTTCCAACGAACCTTCCGGCGAGCTTCCGAAAAACCCTTCGGCAAGCTCCCTACTCATTCTCGGCTAGTTCCGGCAGCATTCCCGATGAACCTTCGGACTTCCGTCGAACTCTTGAACTCCCAACGAATCCTTCATGCTTGACTCTACACTTTGTTTCGCTTTATGTCTTCATCGTTATCGTAGTTAATCCTGCACACACAAACTAAAACTCTACTCCGATCTAGACAATTAATACAACATGAATTTCTGTTGCCCGGCACGTCATTGGTTGGCGCTTCGTCCGATTCTTCGGTGCATCTTCCTCTCTTAGGGCTTGTTGCCCAATCAGCGGTTGACCTCCGCAACCCCGATATCCTTGGCGCAATTTCGCTCTCCTTGGCCCGATGCCCGACGTCCGAAGCATTCAGCCATCCAATATCCTAACGTGATCTCCTCCGGCGCAACGTCAATTCCTCTTGCGTTAACTGTCTAATCCTGATCGAGTAGACCTGCATCACTCAAAATGCAGTTAAACATCTAAACACAATCAATTAGTTTCATCATCAAAATCCGAGATTCAACAATCTCCCCCTTTTTGATGATGACAACTAATTGATGACTAACGGAGTTAACCTTAACTCCCCGGAGTTTAACCAAACTCCCCCTATCAATATGCCATTGATAGAACACTTGGATTATCCCAAATCCAAGTAACATTCATCATATGTTATGAAAAACATATTTAAACCATCATGTAAATATATAAAATATTCAATTCAATGCATGAAGTCATCAATATACTTCTCCCCCTATGTCATCAACAAAAAGGAGAAGTTGCTCTAGCTATTTTAAAAGATATGCAAGTTTTTGTAACATGAAGCTAGATTTTCATCACAACATATAAGCACAAAAGCATAACAAGATTCTTAAGTTTAATCATGATAATTCAACACTTGCTTCTTGTGCAAGATTGCACTTTGCTTTTCTTTACATGTTCTAACTAGCAAAGCTTTCTCCCCTTTATTTTTGTCGAAAAGAAGGGAAGAGTACAAGCTAGCCAACATTTGCCTTGAGCTAGCAATCTTTCTCCCCCTATGTCATTGCAAGGAGAGGAACCAATGATTTAGACTTTTGCATAAATTATGAATTTACATCAATCAATATTTCAATCATCACATGTTACATACAAGACAAAAATGCAAAGAATTCATGTCATGAAAAACATCAACATGATATGATAATAGTCTCAAAATTTTCAATTTGCGATACATGTGATACATTGCAATACTAAAAAACTTTAATGCGATGCTTTTAAGGATATCAACCTATTTTTGATACAAAGTATAGCAAGAGCAATTATATTGCAAGTTTTCTAAATTTTGCATTTTTTGCTTCTTTCGAGATAGGCAAGATAGTAATATTCAAGAAGACAACTTTTTCTTCTTGAAATAGTCAAGTTAGCAATCTTTGCTTCTTAAGATAGACAAGCTAGCAATCAAGTTTTGCATCTCCTTGACTTGTGCAAGCTAGCTATCTCCCCCTTTGTCATTGTCAAAAAGAAGGGAAAAACAATACAATCATGTAATTCATTTCCCTTTACTATATAATCTTCAAATCATGACAAGGGTAAATAACAAAGATAAAATTGATTGTCAAAAGACATATATCATTTTTGACAAATTTCTTCAATTGTAAATAGAAAACATGATATGAAACAATCTTGATTCAAAAGGAAAACTCAAGTTATAAATTATCAAGATATCAAGTAGCGTATCATGGTTTACAAGAACAAGTTTCTTGTTACTTAATAGCGAAAAGAATCATAGGAGAACAAAATCTCAATTCATGCATATAAAATCTTATGATTCACATCATATGCAATACATCACATACATCATCAAAATAAAAATCTTAAGTATTGCATATATCATTCCAAATCATAAATATTTCAACTCATGATGGTATTAATTTGTCAAATTGCATCCTACCATGCATGATCATAACTTTTCATTTGTATGCATCAAAATAATATCAAGAGTATTTCATGCATAGTTTCATATCACCACATAAGGAATATCAAGAAGAAAATAATTGGGTGATTAGATAAACATTTTATGAATACAAGGAATTGTATAAAAATCATATCATGAAAAGATAATACCACAAGACATGTTTTCTTTTGAAAAATCTCCTCTTAAATAATCAAAGGAAAATCTTAAGAGATCATGATATAGATAAAATTCATTCAATATTGTAAGAGAACAAGATATTATCTCAAGCATATAAAATTTCTCAATTCATTATGAATCATAAAAAGAATTATGGTTCCGAAAAATCATGATTCATTTAGGAAAATTTTCTCTTTAGTACACGACAAGAAGAAATATAGCAATGATATAAATCATAATTCATTTGGATAGTAGATGGAAAAAAAAGAAATATTGAGGATAAAATATATCGATTTTTATAGAGTAAATCTCAAGTTATAAATCTAAAAAAATCAAGATAAGGCTCATTCAAATTCAATTCATCAAATCAAGAATTTTCAAGAAAAATACTTTTATCTATTTAGTTGTTTCATATAAGCATGCCTTTGTCCTTTTTGTGCCAAAAAAAAAATATATATATATATATATATATCATCAATCATTTAGGATCGAAAAATAAGTTTCTTCATAAAAACCATTAAGATCATTATGTATAACTTTTAAAATCTCATGCATAAAATGGTATCAAAACATTTAATATTTTCATTCCATCATTTGAATTGGTTTTATTGAACATAATTTTGAATGATTCTTATAGATAACTAAAACTTCTTTAGTTTTAATTTATACGATTGACTTTATCTTAGCATGCACAAATTTTGTTCATATGTCAAAATCATACATCATGTTTGAAAACCAAAGATAAGGTTAAAAAAAAAAAACATCAAGCCTTTCATTCAAAAGCCATGCATCGTCATTGAAAATCAATATGAAAATCGTCAAAATATACATTCTTACTTCTCAAGCACATACATAAGATTAATCTTACTAGGTGTATAAGCATTAGATTTATATCTAACATTTTCTTGCATTAACATAACACATGCAATTTTCAAGAAAATTAATCCTAAACTAAATTAAAAATGACTCATGAAAGTATTATGTAATTTCGAAATAAATTAGGGGGATTTCGATTACCTCGTTGTTGAGAGTAGTTGAGGCATAGTTTGCCACCTCACCTTTCTTGATTTTCTCCACGGGTGCCTTTCTTTTCTTTGGCCTCTTCCTCCGTTCAAGTTCATTGTTTATTTTAGATTTTTGTTTAATGAACTTATTAAGAGTTAGTGTTCGAAGTTCAAGTTCATCATTGTCCTCATCACTTGAGTCATCGCTCAAGTGGTATTCATTTGTCCGGAGTTCCAAATCCTTCCTGTTCTTTGGAAGGTGGTTCAAGTGTTCATCGTGTTCATCATGTGCATTGTGCACCATTTCATATGTCATCAATGAGCCGATAAGTTCTTCAAGTGGAAAAATATTTAAATCTTTTGTTTCTTGTATTGCCGTAACTTTTGATTCCCAAACTTTAGAAAGTGATCGTAAAACTTTACTAACAAGTTCAAAATTCGAGAAACATTTGCCAAGAGTTTGTAAACCATTGACGACATCCGTAAAACGGGTGTACATGTCACCAATGGTTTCGCTCGGCTTCATTTGAAAAAGCTCGAAATCATGCATTAAAATGTTAACTTTCGAGTCTTTGACTCTACTAGTTCCCTCGTGTGTGATTTCAAGTGTTCGCCAAATATCAAAAGCCGTTTCGCATGTAGAAATCCGATTGAACTCATTTTTGTCTAAAGCGCAAAATAAGGCATTCATAGCCTTTGCATTTAAAGAAAACATCTTCTTCTCTAAATCATTCCAATGGTTCATTGGGAGAGAAGACATTTCATATCCATTTTCGACCATGTGCCATAAATTTAAATCCAAAGAAAGTAAGAAAACTCTCATTCGAGTTTTCCAACAAGTGTAGTCCGATCCGTTAAACAACGGTGGACAAACAACCGATAAGCCCTCTTGAAAGCCATAAAGAGCCATTTCTATTTGGGTGTTAAACCAAAGTAGAAAAACGTGGCTCTGATACCAACTGTTAGGATCGGAGCAGCACTAAGAGGGGGGGGTGAATTAGTGCAGCGGATTAAAACTTCGGTTTTAGAAAATCTTTCGTACGATAAGAACGGAACTTGAAAAGCTTAATCTTGAAAGCGTATTCTTAAATATGTGTAGTAAAAGTAATAAGGAACTAAAGCATATAAGAAGGTTTGCAATAATGTAAATAGCAATAATCAAATGCAAACCAAGGATCACGCCGATTTTAGAGTGGTTCGGTCAAATGACCTACTCCACTTGCGAGGCCCCTCTTCGATGAGGCTCCCACCTTCCACTAGCAAGTCTCTTGAAATGGAAGGGTAAATACCCCTCTTACAACTCTTTACAAGCGGTTCACTCTCTTACAAATTTTTAGCAAGAAACAAGGAGGTGAACACTAGCAAATTGAAAACAAGACTATCTAAGACTTTTCTAGGGCCTTTCTCTCAGACACTTGCTGCTCAAAAGGTTGTTCTCTCAGTTGAGATTTGAGGGGTATTTATAGGCCTCAAGAGGATTCAAATTTGGGCTCCAAAATTTGGGCTCCAAATTTGAATTCTCTTTGGTTTCCCGATGCTGGCGGTGCCACCGCCCAGCCAAGCGGTGCCACCGCCCAGCGCTCGGGTGCTGGGCGGTGCAACCGCCCAGCCCAGGAGGTGTCACCGCCTGTCAGTGGCGGTGCCACCGCCTGGCTCTCGGACACTGGGCGGTGCCACCGCCTATAGTGCTTTCAGCCCGTCTACAGTGTTTTCAGCCTACTTAGTTTGGCTTCAATCTTGGCCCAAACTAATCCGAACTCGGGCCCAATTGGCCCCTACTTAGGTTATAGGATTAATACCTAATCCTAATCCTAATTAACATGCTAACTACGAATTTAAAGACATTTTCTAAGCTATTACAAAGTCCGTAAGTCAAGACTTCTTCCGGCGAGCTTCCGGCGAACTTCCGACGGTCTTCCGATAAACTCTCGGAAACCATTCTGCGGACTCCCGGCAAGCTCCTAGACTTTACGATTTGATCTTGGCGAGTTCCAACGAGCTTCTTCGGCAAGCTCCGATCTTTCTCGGCGAGCTCCGCGAACTTCCAACGAACCTTCCGGCGAGCTTCCGAAAAACCCTTCGGCAAGCTCCCTACTCATTCTCGGCTAGTTCCGGCAGCATTCCCGATGAACCTTCGGACTTCCGTCGAACTCTTGAACTCCCAACGAATCCTTCATACTTGACTCTGCACTTTGTTTCGCTTTAAGTCTTCATCGTTATCGTAGTTAATCCTACACACACAAACTAAAACTCTACTCCGATCTAGACAATTAATACAACATGAATTTCTGTTGCCCGGCACGTCATTGGTTGGCGCTTCGTCCGATTCTTCGGTGCATCTTCCTCTCTTAGGGCTTGTTGCCCAATCAGCGGTTGACCTCCGCAACCCCGATATCCTTGGCGCAATTTCGCTCTCCTTGGCCCGATGCCCGACGTCCGAAGCATTCAGCCATCCAATATCCTAACGTGATCTCCTCCGGCGCAACGTCAATTCCTCTTGCGTTAACTGTCTAATCCTGATCGAGTAGACCTGCATCACTCAAAATGCAGTTAAACATCTAAACACAATCAATTAGTTTCATCATCAAAATCCGAGATTCAACATTTATTATTTAATCTGCATTTTAAGTGATGCAGGATACTGATATCAAGGAGAGATAATTAAAGTAGAAAAAATCATATTGGGCCAGAGGAAAATGCTAGTCATAGGTGCCCAGCAAGCCAATCATGTGAGTGATGGCACGTGTGACTTGATACAGAATCTTTTTGCTTATTATATTTTAGCGTATATCACTTTATAACTATTGCATATGTGCATATATATATTGTGATGTCCTTGGATTTGTGCAATGGGAATCAGATTGTGATGAGAATACGATAATGAGATCGATTCACCTTTAAACACATATCCTAAATAATCCCGGTCATAGGTTACTCGAGAGGGACATCGTGATAACCGGATAGACTGGTGTGCTGTATACCCGTCCATATGATGGATGCAGCTGGTCTCATAGTTGCTCGTGTAGGGACACTAGGGATACAGTACAGGAGCTCATTGGAGAATGAGTTCACTGATTGATCCGCTTATGGAATGCTGGATGGTTGATGATGCCTTATTGTCAGATAGCGATTCCGTAGTCCTAGTGGTGTATCTGGTCCTTAGACTTGAGACACCAAGGATGTCCTGTATGAGTGCTTCACTCTTTGATACCAGACTTATAGGTTTGGCTGTCCTAGATCTAGTACAGTTGGTCATTGGGAGTGGTAGTCGACCTTACGAGGGCTATTGAGTGTCGATAGAGGATCATCCACTCTCGGCGTCATGAGAGGAATATCTCATGTGTTCTTGCTGAAACAAATCCCTGGCCAGGGTCATTCGGGTTGAGAGAGAAAGAGTTCTCCGGGAGAATCCGATTAGAGCGAGACTCGAGTAGAAACCGTATGGGTCTGACAACACCATGCTCGATATACAGTCTCTGGGATATTAGATGGATGAGGGATTATAGGTACACGGTAACTGAGGACAGACAGGTCCAATGGATTGGATTCCCCTGTATCGTCTGGGGACTACGGCGTAGTGGCCTAGTACTTTCGTAGTCGATGAGTCAAGTGAATTATTACAGAGATAATAATGCACTGAGTTAGAAGGAGTTCTGACAGGTATGATTCATAGCCAGCTCGATATTGGGCCTAGAGGGTCACACACATATGGTAGGCATTGCAATGAGTAGAGGTTCGGATATGAGATATCCGACGGAGCCCTTGTCTTATTGGATGCAGATCCAATACCCACTAGGGGAGGACCCATTAGGGTTTGATAGTGGATCTCTATAAATAGGAGAGATTCAGAGTCTCATAGGCTAGAGCCTTTGCTTGCCTTTCCTATTCTCCTCTTCCTCTCGACCTCAGAGCAGGCCTGGAGTCTTGAGGAGCGTCGTCGCAACCCTGTTGTGTGGATCACCGCTAGAGAGGAGGACGCTTGACCTCCTTTACCCTCTCCTAAGGATCTGCAAGGAAACAGGGATATATGATCTCCCTAGGTAACACAATCTACTCTATACGCAGTTTCATGTTTCGCGAATTTTTGCGCACCAATCTTCGCACGACGAGGAACATCTTTTTGGGAATCGGGGATTTTGTTTTCTTGTTCTTCCGCTGCGCATGTGATGTCGCTCCCATGATTTCCCAACAGTGGTATCAAAGCCAGGTTGTTCGTGCGAATGATTGGTTTTGCACTGCGTGTGTTGTGTTTAGGAAGAATATTGACGTCAAAATCGTTGACGCAAAAGCGAGAAAGGGCAGCAACAGTTGCTGCCCTCGATCTATGTTCGTGCAGCGCAACCGAAGGCGGGCAGCACAGGGGCTGCGTCTGCAGTAGTCGGTAGGCGGCCTGCTTGCAACAGGCTTGCTGCCGGCGGGGCTGGCAGCCCACGGGCAGAGGCGCGAGCCGTCGCAAGGAAGCAGCGCTTGCCGCCGTAGGGCAGCGGCGCCTGCCGCCGCTGCTCCTGCGGGCGAAACCCCCCCCATAGGGGCGGCCGCCCGGCGGGACAACACCCCCTATGGAGGCAGCAACGCCCGAAGGGGGCGCCCACCCGCAGCGGCTGCGCCACCAGCGGGCGTGCCGCCTGCAGGCAAGGGCAGTGCCCTCATTCGCCGCATTGGCCACCGCTGGCAAGGTGGCAGCGGCGGCACCAGCGTAGGGGGGAAAGGGCATTAGGGTTTTCTGGGCAAAAGATAGTTTTGCCCCTCGGAATTTGAGATATTCCATTTTCTGTCTTTTGTCCAAATTACGAAAATACCCCTATAAATTCAGAAATTCCCTACATGTCCCTGATTTCAGAAAATATTAATTAATTAAAAGGTTTAGTTGATTATTATTTTTATTATTATCTAGTAGTCCTACATGATGATAATTATTTATACATGTGATGTATGATGTGTGGACGGATGATCATGGACCGTGTGATGTGTGTACTTGTGATTATTATTATTGAGGTCTGCGAGCCTCCATTATATTTTTCGTTTATTGTCGGGCCTGCGTGCTTATGATTAAGTTGTAATCACATGAGGAGGCGCAGCGGGAGCGTGGATGCGATAGCGGGACCCACGAGACGGACGATCGTGATGCATGGAGATGCATCAAGATGTCGACGGAACCGACGAGGACGAGATGGACGATCACAGGGCATGGAGATGCACCGTTGCACACATAGATCTTGATGTGAGTGATTAGGCCTACTGGCTCGGGCCTAATCATATTAGGTTGTGGTCCATGATCATTTGGTGTGATTGCTTATACACATACTAGATAAGTTTATATATTTGCAGGCGATGTAGATATATATTAAATATGTATATGTGTGACATGTCATATTAGGAGACCAAATCTTAGAAACATCTCTCAATAATATTAAGTCGGTAAACGTGAGGCAATTAGATTGACCCACGTGGCCTTCCATCGTTATAAGTAGGAACCGATTCCCGGTGTAGGTTGAGTTGGTCGAGTCCCTCGAGACTCACCTATATCGCGATTTGCTATCTTGCTTACGACATAGAGATGTCACCGGTGACCTGAGGGGATGGCATAGTTGGTCGAGTCCCTCGAGGGTATATCATCAAATCAGACTCATCTTGTAACGAAGGTGTTGACTTAACCGAGCATCATGGTTGGTCGAGTCCCTCGAGGCCATGGTGATTCGGAAGCCGAACAGGACGGGAATCACAAGGAGTTGTGATCGGCAAGAGTTGCCTACCTTTTAGGCTTAGTGTGATTGGTCGAGTCCCTCGAGGTTACACTAAGATTCTGATTGGATCCTGATCCCCACTAGAAGTCTGCCGGAGACTTCCGTTTCACGTGCTGATGGTGTCGCATGACTCGTTAGTAAAATAGTGGGAGCATATTAAGATAGAAGTCCATATCTTGATAGTTTATTTCTTGCAAAATCTGCATGTTATTCATTTCTGCTGCATCTTTATTTTCAGAAAATGTCGCTTTCAAATCCCTTACGTGGCATACTTGATGTTAACCGCCTCACTTGTCCAAATTATACGGATTGGCTCCGTAACTTGAGAATTGTTCTCACAGCGAAGAAAATCGTGTACGTCCTTGATACAGTGATGCCTACGCTTGAAGAAGGGGCAAACGAGGATGAGATCGCTCGCTACGTGAAGTACATTGATGACTCCACTCTTGCTCAGTGCTATATGTTGGGCTCTATGACTCCTGAGTTACAGAGACAACATGAAAAGATGGATGCCAAATCCATTCTCCTACATGTTTGCAAATTGTTTGAGGAACAAGGAAGGACTCAACGATATGAGATATCCAAGAGCCTTTTCCGCGCTAGGATGACTGAGGGGACACCGGTTCAGAACCATGTCCTAAAGATGATTGAGTGGATAGAGAAACTCACAGGTCTAGGAATGGTCCTAGAGGATAACTTGTGTGTGGACATTGTGCTTCAGTTCCTACCAGATTCCTTTTCACAGTTCATAATGAATTTTAATATGAACAAGCTTGAGGTGACTCTCCCAGAGCTCCTCAATATGTTAAGGGAGGCAGAGAGTACTATTAAGAATGAGAAGCCAGTTCTCTACACTGGTGAGACCAAAAAGAAAAGGAAAGCAGAAAGGTCCCTTAAGAAGGGAAAGGGCAAGGGCAAACCAGGTAAAGCAAAGGTTGCTAAGAAAGACCCAATAAAGGATAAAGGCCAATGCTTCCACTATGGTAAAGATGGGCACTGGAAGAGGAACTGCAAAGAGTACCTTGCAGAAAGGGCGAAACAAAAGCTTGATGAAGCTTCAGGTACATTCATGATTAGTCTCCATTTGTCAGACTCTTATGATAACACATGGGTATTGGATACCGGTAGTGCTTATCATATATGCAATTCGTTGCAGGTTCTAGCAAGGCCTAGGAGACTAGAGAGAGGCGAGATGGACCTCAAGATGGGTAATGGAGCAAAAGTTGCTGTATTAGCTGTTGGCGAGGTCTCCCTACATCTGCCTAGTGGAGCTTTTATTGCATTAGATGCATGTTATTTTGTTCCTTCTATTATCAAAAACATTATCTCCATTTCATGTTTAACAGTTAGTGAATATAAATTTGTTTTTGAGAACAATGGTTGTTCGATATTATTAGATGATAAGATCATCATGAAAGGAACATTGCATAATGGTTTATTTATGTTAGACACTACTCCACATATCATGAATGTAAATGTGTCTAAGAGGAAACGAGATGAGGTGAACAGTGCATACCTGTGGCATTGTAGACTAGGTCACATCCATGAAAGAAGGATTCAAAAGTTACTAAATGATGGATATCTAGATCCATTCGACTATGTGTCATATGCAACTTGTGAACTTGCATTCGTGGAAAATTGACCAACTCTCCATTTAGTAGAACTGGAGAGAGAGCCACTGAGTTGTTGGAACTCATACATAGTGATGTATGTGGACCCATGTCAACTCATGCCATTGGAGGTTACTTCTACTTCATTACATTTACTGATGATTTCTCAAGGTATGGATATGTGTACTTAATGATGTACAAGTTCGAGGCCTTTGAGAAATTCAGAGAGTATAAGAATGAGGTGGAGAACCAGACTAAAAAGAGTATCAAAACTCTTTGATCAGATCGAGGAGGTGAGTACTTAAGTACAGAGTTTACTCAGTTCCTCAAGGACCATGGGATATTATCCCAATGGACACCTCCTTACACACCTCAGCTCAATTGTGTCTCTGAAAGGAGAAATCGTACGTTATTAGATATGGTACGGTCCATGATGAGTTTCGCTGACCTACCCATCTCATTCTGGGGATATGCCCTAGAAACCGCAGCTTACCTTCTGAACAGAATTCCAACTAAGTCGGTAGTGTCTACACCTTATGAGATATGGAAAGGGAAGAAGCCTGATATTAAGGTTGTTAAGATTTGGGGCTGCCCTGCCCATGTTAAAAGACACAACCCCGATAAGTTAGAATCAAGGACAGAGCGATGCAAATTTGTGGGATACCCCAAGGAAACTTGTGGGTATTATTTCTATCATCTCGAGGACAGATGGATTCTATGTACTCCAACAAGGTTTGGAACCTAGTTGATGCCCCCGAAGGTATTGTACCCATCGGTTGCAAGTGGATCTTTAAGAAAAAGATCGGAGTAGATGGAAAGGTAGAGACTTATAAAAGCAAGGTTAGTGGCTAAGGGGTATCGTCAAAGGCAAGGTGTTGATTACGACGAAACCTTCTCACCCGTAGCAATGCGAAAATCCATCAGAATTCTATTGGCTATTGCAGTACACTATGATTCTGAGATCTGGCAGATAGATGTGAAAACTGCATTCCTCAATGGGAACCTCGAGGAGGAGGTGTATATGATGCAACCTGAGGGATTCGTGTCCAAGAACTACCCAGATAAGGTGTGTAGGTTGCTTAGATCCATTTATGGACTAAAGCAAGCTTCCCAAAGTTGGAACATAAGATTTGATGAGGCAATCAGATCTTATGACTTCGTAAAGAACGAAGATGAGCCATGTGTATAAAGAAAGGTAAGTGGGAGCGCTATCACCTTTTTGGTGTTATATGTGGATGACATCCTCATCATTGGGAATGACGTAGGAATGCTATCCACAATAAAGGCTTGGTTATCTAGACATTTCTCCATGAAGGACTTAGGGGAAGCATCCTATATCTTGGGGATTAGAATCTATAAAGATAGATCCAAAAGGATGCTTGGCTTGTCCCAATCTAGGTACATAGAAACCATTGTCAAAAGGTATGGCATGGAAAATTCCAAGAGATGTCTCATACCGATAAGACATGGGATATCGCTTTCTACGAGTATGTCCCCAAAGACTCTAGAAGAAAGGGCAAACATGAATATGATACCTTATACCTCAGCAATAGGGTCTATCATGTATGCCATGCTATGTACTAGGCCTGATATAGCGCATGCTCTGAGTGTCACGAGCAGGTATCAAGCGGATCCAGGCTTAGAGAACTGGAAAGCAATAAAGTGTATCCTTATGTACTTGAGAAGGACTAAGGATCTTTTACTAGTATATGGAGGTAATAGCCTTAAGGTTGAAGGCTACACTGGCTCAAGTTTTCAGTCTGATGTCGATGATAGCAAGTCGAATTCAAGGTATATGTACACCTTGAATGGAGGAGCAGTGTGCTGGAAGAGTTCCAAGCAAGATACCACTGCTGACTCGACCACAGAGGTGGAGTACATTGCTACATTAGATGTAGCAAAGGAGGGAGTCTGGTTGAAGAAGTTCATCACAGATTTGGGAGTCGTTACGGATAGCGAGAAGTCGACTTCCTTATATTGCGACAACTATGGGGCGATTACTCGAATAAGGGAACCCGGGTCTCATCAGAAGTGTTTTGAGGAGGTTCCAACTTATTAGAGAGATCGTAACCCGAGGATATGTAGCAGTGAAAAGAGTTCCATCCGAAGATAACATTGCAGATCCACTGACAAAGCCGTTGTCTCATTTTGTCTTTGAGCGTCATAGGGGTCTGATGGGGATCAGACACATAGGTGATTGGCTTTAGGTCAAGTGGGAGATTGCTAGTCATAGGTGCCCAGCAAGTCAATCACGTGAGTGATGGCACGTGTGACTTGATACTGAATCTTTTTGCTTATTATATTTTGGCGTATATCACTTTATAACTATTGTATATATGCATATATAAATTGTGATGTCCTTGGATTGGTGCGATGGGAAACGGATCGTGATGAGATCACGATAATGAGATCGATTCACCTTTAAACACATATCCTAAATAATCCCGGTCATAGGTTACTCGAGAGGGACATCGTGATAACCGGATAGACTGGTGTGCTGTATACCCGTCCATATGATGGATGCAGCTGGTCTCATAGTTGCTCGTGTAGGGACACTAGGGATACAGTACAGGAGCTCATTGGAGAATGAGTTCACTGATTGATCCGCTTATGGAATGCTGGATGGTTGATGATGCCTTATTGTTAGATAGCGATTCCGTAGTCCTAGTGGTGTATCTGGTCCTTAGACTTGAGACACCAAGGATGTCCTGTATGAGTGCTTCACTCTTTGATACCAGACTTATAGGTTTGGCTGTCCTAGATCTAGTACAGTTGGTCATTGGGAGTGGTAGTCGACCTTACGAGGGCTATTGAGTGTCGATAGAGGATCATCCACTCTCGGCGTCATGAGAGGAATATCTCATGTGTTCTTGCTGAAACAAATCCCTGGCAGGGGCATTCGGGTTGAGAGAGAAAGAGTTCTCCGGGAGAATCCGATTAGAGCAAGACTCAAGTAGAAACCGTATAGGTCTGACAACACCATGCTCGATATACGGTCTCTGGGATATTAGATGGATGAGAGATTATAGGTACACGGTAACTGAGGATAGACAGGTCCAATGGATTGGATTCCCCTGTATCGTTTGGGGACTACGGCGTAGTGGCCTAGTACTTCCATAGTCGATGAGTCAATTGAATTATTACAGAGATAATAATTCACTGAGTTAGAAGGAGTTCTAACAGGTATGATTCATGGCTAGCTCGATATTGGGCCTAGAGGGTCACACACATATGGTAGGCATTGCGATGAGTAGAGGTTCGGATATGAGATATCCGACGGAGCCCTTGTCTTATTGGATGCAGATCCAATACCCACTAGGGGAGGACCCATTAGGGTTTGACAGGGGACCTCTATAAATAGGAGGGATTCAGAGCCTCATAGGCTAGAGCCTTTGCTTGCCTTTCCTATTCTCCTCTTCCTCTCCACCTCAGAGCAGGCCTGGAGTCTTGAGGAGCGTCGTCGCAACCCTGCTGTGTGGATCACCGCTAGAGAGGAGGACGCTTGACCTCCTTTACCCTCTCCTATGGATCTGCAAGGAAACAGGGATATACGATCTCCCTAGGTAATACAATCTACTCTATACGTAGTTTCATGTTTCGCGGATTTTTGTGCACCAATCTTCGCATGACGACGAACATCTTTTTGGGAATCGGGGATTTTATTTTCTTGTTCTTCCGCTACGCATGTGATGTCGCTCCCATGATTTCCCAACAGAAAACATATCAGAAGATTAGACGTCAGACCGGAGGATTGGTCGACGTATCGATGGAAGGCTTCGAGCCATGCATTCGGGCATCGGGCCAAGAAGAGCAGATATTGCACCTGTTGTATCTCGGATTTTGATGATGAAGTCAATTGTCATTTGTTATCTAATCCATATGTTGAGATAAGTGTGCAGGATTAACTATGTTGAAAGTAAGACATGCAACAAGAGTAGAGCCGGAGTCAAAGACTATGATCACGTTGGGAATTCGAGAGCTCGACGGAAGTCCGGACGGTCGTTAGAGGTTCTGCGGGAACCAATTCGAGAAGTCCAAGAGCTTGCCAAAAGAAGCTCGTCGGAACTTGCCAAGTGGATCGTTGCAAGTCCAGGAGTTTGCTGGAAGTCCATCGGAGCATCGATGGAGGTTCGTCGGATGTTCGTCGGATGCTCGCCGGAAGAAGCGATTGACGCACCGAAGCAAGCTGCAGAAAATGTCTTAAGAATTATTGTAGTTAGCATGTAGATTAAGTTAGGAATGGGAGGTAATCCCATTAACTTAATCTAGGGGCAATTGGGCCCTTGATAGACCCAAATTGGGCCGAATGGATCAACCCATTCAGACCAGAATTCCTACTAGGCGGTGGCACCTCTAGGGTCGGCGGTGGCACCGCCAAGGAGAGGGTCTCCCAAGAAAGCTATGCGGTGCAACCGCCCCAGGCAAGCGGTGGCACTGCCTGGGCTCAGTCTCCGAGCGAGACTAGGCGGTGCAACCGCCCATGACAAGCGGTGGCACTGCCAGGGCTCAGTCTCCGAGTGAGACTGGGTGGTGCAACCGCCACAGGCAGGCGGTGGCACCGCTAGGGCTCAGTCTCCAAGCGAGACTGGGCAGTGCAACAGCCCTTGTCAGGTGGTGGCACCACCTAGAAGCTCAGTCTCCGAGCTGCCAAGCAATTGTACTGGCCTAGTCAGGAGGTGGTACCGCCAGGACCCTAAAAATCTAAGAAAATACATTTTTGAGCTCCAAATTCAAACTAGTTTGGGGCCTATATATACCCCACCCTTTCCTGCATGAAAGGGCATCGAAAATCCAATCTTACTCTGTGATTTTTAGAGCTCAAAAGTGTTGTAAAGGCTAGAAGTTCTCTTCCCTCTTTTTCCATGTTTTGATCTTTCAAGAGAGGAGAGAAAAATTTGTAAGGGTTGTCTCCTAAGCCTGTCAAAAGGAGTGAAACTATAAAAGGGTTGTTGGCCTTTGCCTATTGAAGAAAGGCCTCTAGTGGACATCGGTGACCTCATTGGTGGAGGAAGCCAAAAGTGGATGTAGGTCAAGGTTGACCGAACCACTCTAAATCTCGGTTTGCATTTACTCTAAGCATTTTATCTTTACTGTAACCTCCTCAATAGCTTATTGCCTTCTGCTCTTTTACGAACTCACTTTCAAGTTAAGTTTCCGAAAATGGTTTTACGTCAGAAATCGATTTTATCGTACGAACATTATATTTTAGTTTGCGCTTACATTCTGATTTCTATCTTAACTGCAAACTTCCTACCTTACATCGGAATTGGATTTCAACGTATGAACGTAGTTTTAATCGTCGAAAGTTTTCCGCTGCACTAATTCACCCCCCCCCCTCTTTGTGCTCTTGATCTTAACAATTGGTATCAGAGCGGGGTTAACTCTCAAACGGATTAAAACCCAAGAGAGATGGTATATGCTGGAAACCAAGAGGGCCACTCTATTACACGTCCACCCATGTTCAATGGGATGGACTACACCTATTGGAAGACCCGAATGAGGATCTTCCTTATTTCAATGGATTTTGAACTTTGGAATCTTGTCGAATATAGATTTTTGAAGTCTTCTCTTCCAATGATCGATTGGAATGAATTGGAGAAGAAGACTTTTGCTCTTAATGCAAAGGCTATGAATGCCTTATTTTGTGTGCTTGATAAAAATGAGTTCAATCGTGTTTTGGTTTATGAAATCGCATTTGATATTTGGCATACACTCGAAGTGACTCATGAAGGCACAAGTAGAGTGAAAGAGTCAAAAATTAATCTTTTGAAACATTCTTTTGAACTTTTTCGAATGAAACCGAGCGAGACTATTGGCGACATGTACACCCATTTCACGGATGTCGTCAATGGTCTAAAAAGACTTGGCAAAAGTTTTTCAGATTTTGAGCTCGTAAATAAGATTCTAAGATCCCCTCCTAAGAGTTGGGACCCTAAAGTCACTGCTATTCAAGAGGCTAAAGATTTAAACAACTTCCCTATTGAAGAACTAATCGGGTCATTAATGACCTATGAAATGACTTGCAAGGCTTATGAAGAGCAAGAAGACATCCTTCCAAAGAATAGGAAGGATATGGCACTTAGAACTTTAGATGACCACTTGAGAGAAAACTCAAGTGATGAGAACTGTGACGATGACTTAGCTTTTCTAACAAGGAAATTTAAAAAATTCATTGAGAGAAACAAGTTTGAAAGTGACAAAAAATAAACTTGAACCCAAAAAGGGCCAAGTTATTTGTTACGAATGCAAAAAGCCAGGACACTACAAAAGTGATTGTCCCCAAGCCAAGAAGAGAATATCAAAGAAGAAAGCACTCAAAGCAACGTGGGATGACTCGAGCGCGTCCGAAGAAGAGGAGTCCAACACCGAGCAAGTTGCTCATTATGCCTTAATGGCTATCGGAGATGAGGTAACTGTTAGGATCGGAGCGGCACTAAGAGGGGGGGTGAATTAGTGCAGCGGATTAAATCTTTAGTTTTGGAAAAATCTTTCGTACGATAAAAACGGAACTTGAAAAGCTTAACTTGAACGTGTGTTCGTAAACGTGTGCAGCAAAGGTAATGAGGAAATAAATCACGTAAGAAGGTTTGCAGTAATGTAAATAGTGATAAGAAAATGCAAACTAGAGATTACGCCGATTTTATAGTGGTTCGGTCAAATGATCTACATCCACTTGCGAGGCCCCTCTTCGATGAGGCTCCCACCTTCCACTATCAAATCTCTTGAAATGGAAGGGCAAATTCCCCTCTTACAACCTTTTACAAGCAGTTCACACTCTTACAAATTTTCAGCAAAAAGAAGGAGGTGAACACTCTAGCAAATTGAAAACAAGACTTGCTAAGACTTTTCTAAGACCTTTCTCTCAATCAATTGCTTCTCAAAAAGTTGTAATCTCAACTGAGATTTGAGGGGTATTTATAGGCCTCAAGAGGATTCAAATTTGGGCTCCAAAATTTGAATTCTCTTTGGTTCCCGATGTTGGCGGTGCCACCGCTTGTCAATGTCTGACACTGACAGTGGACTAGCGATACCACCGCCCAGCCAAGCGGTGCCACCGCCTAGTCTGGCTGTGCCACCACCAGACTCTTTGGTTCACTTGTTGGGCTTTAAATTTGTTGAATCTCGTATTTTGATGATGAAACTACTTGATATATGTTTATGATTTAATCTGTGTTTTGAGTGACGCAGGATGCTTCGATCAGGATGAGACAATTAAAGCAGGAAAATCATGTTGTGCCGAAGGAACATGTCAGAAGATTGGACGTCGGGCCGGTGGATCGGTCGACGTATCGACAGAAGGCTTCGGGCCGTGGACTCGGGCATCGGGCCAAGAAGAGCGGGTATTGTGCCAAGGATATCGGAGTTGCGGAGTCAACTGGCCGATTGGGCAATAGGCTGCACGAGAGGATGATGCGCCGAAGAATCGGACGAAGCGTCGAGGGACCAATGACATGTCGGACAACTTGGTTAATTGCTTAAGATTAATTGTCTCGATCGAAGTTTTGTTTTGTTGTGCAGGATTAACTACGATGAGAGTAAGACAAGCAGCAGGTGTTGCGCCGGAGTCAAGATCATGATCACGTTGGGAGTTCGAGAGTTCGACGGAAGTTCGGACGGTCGTCGGAGGTTTAGCAAGAACAGATCCGAGAAGTCCAGAAGCTTGCCAAGCGAAGCTCGTCGGAACTCGCCAAGTGGATCGTCGCAAAGTCCAGGAGTATGCCGGATGTCCGCAGAAGGATCACCGAGGGTTTATCGGATGATCGACGGAAGTTCGCCGGAAACTCGCCGGAAGAAGCGATTGACGCATCGGAGCATAGCTGCAGAAGTTGTCTTAGAGTTAATCGTAGTTAGCACGATGATTAAGCTTGAAAATGGGAGGTGATCCCATTAGCTTAATCTTGGGGCAATTGGGCCCCTGAAAAGATTCAAATTGGGCCGAATGGAGCGAACCATTCGGACCCTGATTGCACCAGGCGGTGCAACCGCCTAGGCCAGGAGGTGCAACCGCCTGGGCTGCGGGACTGGGCGGTGCAACCGCCCCAGCCAGGCGGTGCAACCGCCCAGGCCATGTCTTCCAGTGGGACTGGGCGGTGCAACCGCCCCAGCCAAGAGGTGCAACCGCCCAGGGCTCAGTCTCCAAGCGAGACTGGGCGGTGCAACCTCCTCTGTCAAGAGGTAGCACCGCCAGAGCTCAAGTTTCGAGCTCTGCCAAGAGGTGCAACCACCGAGCTCGGTCTTCGAGCTCTAGGCAGAGAGGTGCAACCTCTTTGGACAGGTGATGCATCGCCTGATCTCGGTCTTCGAGCTATGGCAGAGAGGTGCAACCACCTCTGGCAGAGAGGTGCATCAGCCTGAGCTCAGTTTCGAGCTCTGCCAGGTGATGCAACCACCGAGCTCAGACTTCGAGCTCTGCCAGGCGATGCAACCACTGAGCTCAGTCTTCGAGCTCTGGCAGAGAGGTGCAATCGCCTGAGCTCAGTCTTCGAGCTCTGCCAGGCGGTGCCACCTCTCCAGTCAAGAGGTGCAACCGCCTGATCCCGGAATTCCGGGATTTGATCGTTTTGAGCTCCAAATTTGAATTGGGTTGGGGCCTATAAATACCCCACCCATTCAACACTGAAAGGATACAGATCCACACCGAATTCTTGATCTTTTCTGTGATTCTAAGAGCTCAAATTTGTGTAAAGTCCTAAAGTTCTCCTTCCTCTGTTCTTCAAGTCTTGAGTGGTGAAGTGAGGAGAGAAAGGATCTGTAAAGGTTGTCTCCTAAGCCTGTCAAAAGGAGAGAAACTGTAAAAGGGCAGTTAGCCTTCGCCCATTGAAGGAAGGCAGCTAGTTGACGTCGGTGACCTCGTCGGAGGAGGAAGCCAAAAGTGGAGTAGGTCAAGACTGACCGAACCACTCTAAATTTCTAGTTTACTTTTACCTTGAGCACTTTATCATTACTGCAAACCTCCTACATTGCTACTGCCCTCTGCGCCTTCACGAACAAGTTTCTAAGCTCTGATCTTTCAGAATCTGCATTCAAACGTAAATCGTGTTTTCGTACGATCTTCACACTGCAGTTTTCGCTTACATTCGGATTCCATTTATAACTGCAAATTGCTTTCTACGTAAAACGCTTTCAAGGTTTAAAACTACATTTAGACGTAAAATTACGTTTAGACGTAAAACTGCGTTTAGACGCAAAACTGCGTTTAGACGTAAAACTGCGTTTAGACGTAAAACTACGTTTTGACGTAAAACTACGTTTGAACGTAAAACTACGTTTAGACGTAAAACTGCGTTTAGATGCAAACTACGCTTAGATGCAAACTGTGCTTAGACGCAAACTGCGCTTAGACGTAAACTGTGTTTAGACGCAAACTGCGTTTAGACGCAAAACTGCGCTTAGACACAAACTGCACTGTGATTCTACTTTTATATCGAAATCATTTTTTATCGGACGAACGCAGCTTTAGCTTTTAAATTGCTGTAAGTTTTCCGCTGCACTAATTCACCCCCCCCCTCTTAGTGCTCTCGATCCTAACAATTGGTATCAGAGCGGGGTATTTCTCATTTCGGATTTACACCCGAAAGAAATGACTTTTCAAGAGGGCTGTTCGGTCTTTCGTCCACCGTTCTTTAATGGATTGGACTACACTTATTGGAAAACTCGAATGAGAGTTTTCTTAATTTCTCTAAATCTGGATTTATGGAATATCATTGAAAACGGTTTTCAACTTCCCTCCAAACCGATGAACGAATGGTCGGTTTTGGAGAAGAAGAATTTTTCTTTAAACGCAAAGGCTATGAATGCCTTATTTTGCGCATTGGACAAAAATGAGTTCAATCGGATTTCTATGTGTGAAACGGCTTTCGATATTTGGCGCACTCTTGAAATCACGCACGAGGGAACTAGTAGAGTCAAAGACTCGAAAGTTAATATTTTACTGCTTGATTTCGAGCTTTTTCATATGAAACCAAGCGAAACCATTGTTGACATGTACACCCGTTTTACGGATGTCGTCAATGGTTTAAAATCACTTGGTAAAAGCTTTTCAGATTTTGAACTCGTTAACAAAGTTTTGCGCTCACTTTCTAAAACTTGGGATTCAAAAGTAACTGCTATTCAAGAATCGAAAAACTTGAACCATTTTCCACTTGAAGAACTAATTGGTTCATTGATCATATATGAAATGACGTGCAATGCACGTGAAGAACTTGAGAACCACCTTCCAAAGAACAGGAAGGATTTGGGACATAGAACATTTGAAGACCACTCGAGCATAAGCTCAAGTGATGGTGAACTTAAACTACAAATGAAACGAAAATTAAAAAGCAAAAAGAATGGAACTACTTGCTTTAAACGCAAGAAGAAGAACAAAAATTGGGATGAATCGAGCTCATCTGAAGACGAGAAAGTCAACAAAAGCGAGGCGGCAAACTACGCCTTACTAGCTTACGACATTGAGGTAATTAAAATGCCTTTGGTTTATTTTGAAATTACTTGATGCTTTCATGATATATTTTCTTTTTTAGTTTAGAACTAATTTTCTTGAAAATTACATGTTTAAAAATAAAAATACAAAAATTATGATCATGCTGATAATTTCGAAAATAATATTGCATATTTTATGATAAACAAACAAAATGATTTTGATCATGGTTAAGAAGTAATAATGTGTATCATGTTTGATTAACATTGTTGAATGAAATCACGTTTGATTTAAAGTAATGCATAAAGATGTAATATGAAATGGTTATTAACAATTTTATGCATGTGATTTTAAGTTATCCATGATCATGAGCTTGTTTGATCTTCTTGACTTAATTTCAAGATATATAGCAAAAATCATGTTTGAATATATGAAAGTGTTAACTTCATTTTCGGATTCAGTTAACAATTGGTATCCTAACAATCGGATTTTCTCATACACTTATGAAAAATATTTTTCTAAAATGGATTTGATGAAATGATTCATGCTTATAAACTCCATCTTGAAATATGAATGATAGTGTTTTTGCTTGCAAAGATTTGTTTCACATTCATATCTCCTATGATTCGTGTGCAGAAAAAGAATTTATAAATCATAACACAATGTGATTTCTTATGCAAAAATAAAGTGCTTTTGTGATTCTTTGCTAAAGAGAATAATTATTAAAATCATGATCTTGATAACATGAAGCTCTTTATAAATCAAGATCGTTCATTATGCTCCCTACATTTATCAAAAAGGAGTTCTTCAAATGAAATGCAATTCAATGAAGTGTCATATTGATATCTTGAAACTTGGAATATTTTAAAATGTGATCTTGATAAGAATGTTTCAAGTTGCTCTTTGTACTATATCTTTTCGAATGAATCATGAGCCTTGATATCATATATTTCATAATACAAGATTTCTTTGCCTTATGTCTTGAACTTTAATGCTTATCTTAATTTGGCATATAAAGACTAAGGCATGCTTAGATGAAAAAGAATCTCTTAAAAAAAATGCTTTTCCCATCTGATCGAGATTAATGATTTCATGATATTTTGTGAATCTCGAAATTAATTTTAATGACTTGATTATGAATTTCAAGTTAATGATTTGATTTGAATAAGTTTTATCTAAATCATAATCTTCATCTTGCAAAATTGAAGTCACAAATAATATCTTGTGGTATTCATGAATTGATACTCACAATATGAAAGCATTGATATTCATGACTTGAATTGGATTGAAACATTGTATGCTTAAATTAATCATTCTCCTATGTTTCAAAAATTCCTTAAATGCCTTATGTGATGATTGAAAACTAACTTGCTTTATGATGAATCAAAAATCATGACTTGATCTATGATGTAAATGCCTTGAAATGATTGAAATATTTAACACTTTTATGCTCTACCCCCTACTTTCTTCTTGTTTTCAATGATAAAATGGGGAGAAGTTTTGATCATGCATGGTAGGATATAATTTGACAAAATTGATACCATCATGATATGAAACATTAATGTAATTATGAATGGTGATATGATATCATGCATGTAATACTTCAATTTATGATAATGATGCATGCAATGATAAAATATTCATGATGAAAAATTATCTTGACATTCATAACTTGATTATTCATCATTTGTCATGATTTTGAAATCGTTGTAAAAGGAAAAGAGAACTACAAAACTGTATTCTCTCTTTCTTTTTTTTTACAATGACAAAGGGGGAGATAGCTAGCTTGTACAAGTCAAGAAGATGCAAAAACTTGATTGCTAGCTTACCTATTTTAAGAAGCAAAGATTGCTAACTTGCTTATTTCAAGAAGAAAAATTGTCTTCTTGAACATCACTATCTTGAATATCTCAAGAAGCAAAACTTGCAATTTGCACATTGCAATAGGAAGCAAGAATCATGAGCTTACACAAGAAATTTATCTTGCATTTGCTTTCGAAATTTTTGCTAGCTTATATATTGTGAAACTTGTATATCATAAAAATTGCTAGCTTGTTGGTCTAAAGAGAAGCAAAAAGTTGCTATCTCAAAAGAAGCAAATGTGCTATCTTGCCTATCTCAAGAGGCAAAAATGCTAACTTGCGCATCTAGCAAAGTGAGCAAAATTTTCAAGAAGCAAGAGTTGCCTTCTTGAACATCTCTAATTTGCTAGCTTGCATGATATAGAACTTGCTATCTTGAACATTACCAAAAGTGCTATCTTATATGTTATAAAACTTGAATATCTAAAACTTGATAGCATGAATGTTCTAAGCATGATATAACACTTGCTAAATCTTCTAGCTCCAACATTGCATGATGATAAAACTTGATACTATGTTTTTCATGCAATGAGTTGAATCAATATCACAAACACTTGATTGTGATACTTCTCCTTTTTGTTGATGACAAAGGGGGAGAAGTATGTTGATGAAAGTATGTTGATGACATGACATGTGATGCATAAAGTTTATGCATATGTTCATGTTGACGTGTTGCAAGTATTCATGATGAATATTGCAATGACTTGAATTCAGTTTGAATTCAAGGTTCTATCAATATGGCATATTGATAGGGGGAGTTTGTTTAAACTCCGGGAGTTAAGTTTAACTCCGTCATCAAGTGGTTGTCATCATCAAAAAGGGGGAGATTGTTGAATCTCGTATTTTGATGATGAAACTACTTGATATATGTTTATGATTTAATCTGCGTTTTGAGTGACGCAGGATGCTTCGATCAGGATGAGACAATTAAAGCAGGAAAATCAAGTTGTGCCGAAGGAACATGTCAGAAGATTGGACGTCGGGCCGGTGGATCGGTCGACGTATCGACAGAAGGCTTCGGGCCGTGGACTCGGGCATCGGGCCAAGAAGAGCGGGTATTGTGCCAAGGATATCGGAGTTGCGGAGTCAATTGGCCGATTGGGCAATAGGCTGCACGAGAGGACGATGCGCCGAAGAATCGGACGAAGCGTCGAGGGACCAATGACATGTCGGACAACTTGGTTAATTGCTTAGGATTAATTGTCTCGATCGAAGTTTTGTTTTGTTGTGCAGGATTAACTACGATGAGAGTAAGACAAGCAACAGGTGTTGCACCGGAGTCAAGATCATGATCACGTTGGGAGTTCGAGAGTTCGACGGAAGTTCGGACGGTCGTCGGAGGTTCAGCGAGAACAGATCCGAGAAGTCCAGAAGCTTGCCAAGCGAAGCTCGTCAGAACTCGCCAAGTGGATCGTCGCAAAGTCCAGGAGTATGCCGGATGTCCGCAGAAGGATCACCGAGGGTTTATCGGATGATCGACGGAAGTTCACCGGAAACTCGCCGGAAGAAGCGATTGACGCATCGGAGCATAGCTGCAGAAGTTGTCTTAGAGTTAATCGTAGTTAGCATGATGATTAAGCTTGAAAATGGGAGGTGATCCCATTAGCTTAATCTTGGGGCAATTGGGCCCCTAAAAAGATTCAAATTGGGCCGAATGGAGCGAACCATTCGGACCCTGATTGCACCAGGCGGTGCAACCGCCTAGGCCAGGAGGTGCAACCGCCTGGGCTGCGGGACTGGGCGGTGCAATCGCCCCAGCCAGGCGGTGCAACCGCCCAGGCCATGTCTTCCAGCGGGACTGGGCGGTGCAACCGCCCCAGCCAAGAGGTGCAACCGCCCAGGGCTCAGTCTCTAGGCGAGACTGGGCGGTGCAACCTCCTCTGTCAAGAGGTAGCACCGCCAGAGCTCAAGTTTCGAGCTCTGCCAAGAGGTGCAACCACCGAGCTCGGTCTTCGAGCTCTAGGCAGAGAGGTGCAACCTCTTTGGACAGGTGATGCATCGCCTGAGCTCGGTCTTCGAGCTCTGGCAGAGAGGTGCAACCACCTCTGGCAGAGAGGTGCATCAGCCTGAGCTTAGTTTCGAGCTCTGCCAGGTGATGCAACCACCGAGCTCAGACTTCGAGCTCTGCCAGGCGATGCAACCACTGAGCTCAGTCTTCGAGCTCTGGCAGAGAGGTGCAATCGCCTGAGCTCAGTCTTCGAGCTCTGCCAGGTGGTGCCACCTCTCCAGTCAAGAGGTGCAACCGCCTGATCCCGGAATTCCGGGATTTGATCGTTTTGAGCTCCAAATTTGAATTGGGTTGGGGCCTATAAATACCCCACCCATTCAACACTGAAAGGATACAGATCCACACCGAATTCTTGATCTTTTCTGTGATTCTAAGAGCTCAAATTTGTGTAAAGTCCTAAAGTTCTCCTTCCTCTGTTCTTCAAGTCTTGAGTTGTGAAGTGAGGAGAGAAAGGATCTGTAAAGGTTGTCTCCTGAGCCTGTCAAAAGGAGAGAAACTGTAAAAGGGCAGTTAGCCTTCGCCCATTGAAGGAAGGCAGCTAGTTGACGTCGGTGACCTCGTCGGAGGAGGAAGCCAAAAGTGGAGTAGGTCAAGACTGACCGAACCACTCTAAATTTCTGGTTTGCTTTTACCTTGAGCACTTTATCATTACTGCAAACCTCCTACATTGCTACTGCCCTCTGCGCCTTCACGAACAAGTTTCTAAGCTCTGATCTTTCAGAATCTGCATTCAAACGTAAATCGTGTTTTCGTACGATCTTCACACTGCAGTTTTCGCTTACATTCGGATTCCATTTATAACTGCAAATTGCTTTCTACGTAAAACGCTTTCAAGGTTTAAAACTACATTTAGACGTAAAATTACGTTTAGACGTAAAACTGCGTTTAGACGCAAAACTGCGTTTAGACGTAAAACTGCGTTTAGACGTAAAACTGCGTTTAGACGTAAAACTACGTTTTGACGTAAAACTGCGTTTGAACGTAAAACTACGTTTAGACGTAAAACTGCGTTTAGACGCAAACTGCGCTTAGATGCAAACTGTGCTTAGACGCAAACTGCGCTTAGACGCAAACTGTGTTTAGACGCAAACTGCGTTTAGATGCAAAACTGCGCTTAGACACAAACTGCACTGTGATTCTACTTTTATATCGAAATCATTTTTTATCGGACGAACGCAGCTTTAGCTTTTAAATTGCTGTAAGATTTTCGCTGCACTAATTCACCCCCCCCCTCTTAGTGCTCTCGATCCTAACAAAATTTAGTCCAAACCAAGTCTAATTTTGGGCCCAGTTGGCCCCTAACCAGGATATAGGATTATCTTTTAATCCTAATCCTAATTACATGTGAACTATATAACTAGAAACATCCCAAGCAAGTTTTCAACCACGAACGTCAAGTCTTGTTCCGATGAGCTTTCCGACGAACTTCCGGCGGACTTCCGATATGCTCTTGGATTTCTTCCGACGGACTCCCAGTAAGCTCCCGATCTTGTGACGACTTCAACGAGTAGCCGAGCCTTCTCGGTGATCTCCGCGAACCTCCGACGATCTCTTCGGCGAACTTCCAAAAATTCCGACAAGTTCCCGATTTCTTCTCAGTTGGTTCCGGCAGCATCTCCGACGATTCTTCGGACTCTTAAACGTCCAACGAACTTGACTCCGGTATTCTTGCTTTATGTTTTCTAGTTATCGTAGTTAATCCTACACACTTAACTCAATAATATGGATTATATCAATTAACCCATCAATTGATTTTATCATCAAAATCTGAGATTTAACAATCTCCCCCTTTTTTATGATGACAATCAATTGATGACGGAGTTAAATATAACTCCCCCTATCTATATGCCATATTATGAGAAGATAAAAACACTTGAATTCCATCCCATTGAATTCAAGCATAAACCAATAAGTTCTAACCGTAGAACTTATCGTTATTCTCATTAAGGAATAGTAAATACGAAACTTCAATTTCAAGTTGAATGATAAGGGACGAATTTTACTACGATAGAAGATAAAGATTTTCAACATGAATTTCATGATATAGATGTAAGGCATGCTTTCAATATGATCAATTAATCTTGCGATATTCTCAAAGATTTTGCAAGACATATAAGACATTCATATCACACAAGCTTTTGTAATTCATATAAGTCATGTTATCGATGCGCATAAGACATTTTCATTAAGTCATGCTATCGAAGTGGTATAAGTCATTACTTAGTCATCACTTCTCCCCCTTTGTCATCAACAAAAAGGGAATGAGACTTGAAGCGCATAATTTGTGATTATAACATCAGGAATTCAGCATTGATCAAAATTAAGTATGCTAAAATATTTACGCATAGTTCATCTTAAAGGAAAATTCAGCATTCATCCATTTTATCAAATCTCTTCTTTCTATAAATAACAAAAATTGTAGGTGTACAAGGAAGAGATTGTGATTAAAAAAATATTTCAAGTAGTAACTCCAATAAGTCAAGATCATAATTCGAATACAAACTCATTCAAATTCAAATCGTCAACTTGAAACTCATAATCAAGCCATCAAAATCAATTTCAAAATTCACAAAATATCATAAAATCATTAATCTTGATCAGATGGGAGTGGTGTTTGACTCAAGATAGGATAAGGTAATTTAACGTGTCATTTAGAATCGAAAGAGAAGGATCAAATTCACCGAGGAACGGAGAGAGGATAAAAAACTTTACGAAAAATTCATTCAAACAAGTTTATTCTTAGGGACAATTTAACATACCTAATTCCCTTCTAATGAATTCAAATTGGTCTTCATTCAAAGCTTTTGTAAATATATCTGCTAATTGATGCTTTGTGTCAATGAATTCTAGAACAACATTATTGTTAAGGACATGATCGCGTATGAAATGATGCCTAACGTCAATGTGCTTAGTTCTAGAGTGCTGAATTGGATTTTTAGTAAGACATATGGCACTATTATTATCACATTTTATGGGAACGTTTTTGAAGTGAATTCCATAGTCTTTTAGTGTATTTTTCATCCAAACAACTTGTGCACAGCATGCACTTGCAGCAATGTATTCGGCTTCCACCGTAGATAGTGCAACTGAATTTTGTTTCTTGGAAGTCCAAGAAACAAGTGCATGTCCTAAAAATTGACATGTTCCGAATATACTTTTTCTATCTATCCTGCATCCACCAAAATCGGCATCTACATAAATCAAAATTTTCAGATTTTGGATACCACAATCCTAAATTTGGAGTTCCTTTAAGATACCTAAATATTCTTTTAACACTTTTAAGATGAGATAATTTAGGATTAGATTAAAACTTAGGGCAAATTCCTACACTAAACATAATATCCGGTCTAGTCGTGGTGAGGTAGAGTAGATTACCTATCATTCCCCTATATATTTTTTGATCGAAATTTTCACTATTTTCATCCAAATCTAACTTAGTCGAAGTACTCATCGGGGTGTTTGTTGCTTTTGAATTATCCATGTTAAATCGTTTTAATAATTCTAATGTATATTTAGATTGGTTAAGAAATATACCATCACTAAGTTGTTTAATTTGTAATTCTAAAAAGAAAGTTAATTCACCCATTAAACTCATTTCAAATTCATGACTTATACATTTGGCAAATTATTCACATAGTGATTCATCTGAAGAGCCAAAAATAATATCGTCAACATAAATTTGCATAATAAAAAAACTATTTTCAAAATATTTGATAAACAATGTAGTATCAACCTTGCCTTTGGTAAAATTATTTAAAATAAGAAAGGAACTAAGCCTTTCATACCAAGCTCTAGGATCTTGTTTCAAGCCATAGAGAGCCTTAGTCAATTTGAATACATGATTAGGAAGAAGAGAATTTTTAAATCTGGGAGGTTGTTCGACATATACTTCTTCGGAAATAAAACCATTCAAGAAGGCACTTTTGACATCGAAACAGTTTAAAATTATTACTACTAGCATTGGCAAGGAGCATCCTTATGACTTCTAATCGAGCCACAAGAGCGAAGGTTTCTTCGTAATCGATACCTTCTTCTTGGTTGAAACCTTTGGCCACTAATCTAGCCTTGTTTCTAACTACGATACCATTTTCATCTTGCTTGTTTCTAAAGACCCATTTAGTACCAATGACTAAATGGTCACTAGGTCTAGGAACAAGCTTCCATACCTTATTCCTCTTAAATTGATTTAATTCCTCTTGCATTGCAATAACACAAAAATCATCTTTTAAGGCCTCGTCAATGCATTTAGGTTCAATTTGAGAAAGGAAGGTGGTGTTAGCACAAAAATTCTTGAAATAGGAACGAGTTTGAACCCCTTTTGATGTTTCTCCTATAATTAGCTCCTTTGGATGAGTATCCATATACTTCCATTCCTTGGGTAAGGAAATTTCGGAAGAAGGTGCATCCAAGTTGCTATTTTGAGGAGGGGTTTCATTTAAATTCAAATTATCAAAACCAACATCATCAAAATTATTTTTCTTTAAATTAGAAATTTTATTAAAAACTACATGAATAGATTCTTCTATTACTAAGGTTCTTTTGTTAAAAACCCGAGAAGCCTTAGAAACGGAAGAGTAACCAAGAAAGATGCCTTCATCGGATTTAGCATCAAATTTTCCTAAGGCATCCCTTTCATTCAAAATAAAGCATTTACAACCGAAAACTTTAAAATAGGAAATATTTGGTTTTTTATTATTTAATAATTCATAGGGAGTTTTTGATAAGGACGGTCTTATTAGAACCCTATTCATGATGTAGCAAGCCGTATTTACGGCTTCGGCCCAAAAATACTTGGGTAGACTATGTTCATTCAACATCGTTCTTGCCATTTCTTGTAGGTTTCTATTTTTTCTTTCCACTACTCCATTTTGTTGAGGATTCCTTGGAGTGGAGAAGTTGTGATTGTATCCATTAACTTCACAAAAATTTTGAAAGTCATGGTTTTGAAATTCGCCACCGTGATCACTCCGAATTGATGAAATCATAAAGCCTTTTTCGTTTTGAGTGAGTTTACAAAATTTAGAGAAACACTTGAAACAAACACTTTTGTGAGCTAAGAAATAGGTCAAAGTGTATCTAGTGTAGTCATCCACAATTACAAACGCATATTTGCTTCCTCCTAGACTTGTCATGTCAATTAGTCCAAATAAGTCCAAATGGATCAATTGTAATGGTTTAGTGGTGCTAATTTAAATTTTTGGTTTAAAGTTAGTTTTTATTTGTTTACCTAGTTGACATGCATCGCATACTTTGTCCTTAATAAACTTTATATTTGGAATTCCTTGTACTAATTCTCTAGATGAGATCTTAGATATTAGTTTCATGCTTGCATGGCCTAGTCTCCTATGCCAAAGCCAAGCATCATCATTTAAAGCGGAGAAGCACATTTCATTACTTAGTTCATCAAGGTTGATGGTGTAGACATTATTTTGTTTTAATGTAATCATAGTTATGTTATGGTTTGGTTTTTCAATAATACACACATTTGATTCAAATCTAACGATATAACCTTTATCGCATAATTGACTAACACTCAAGAGATTATGTTTCAATCCACCAACTGGTAAGACATCATCAATAGAAAATTTTAATTTGTTACCTATGGTTCCCTTGCCAATGATTTTGCCTTGGTTGTTGTCTCCGAAGGTGACGTACCCTTCTTCTTTGCTAGTGAGCATAGAGAAATGAGATGGATCTCCAATCATATGTCTTGAGCATCCACTATCTAGATACCATCTCTTGCTCCTAGCTTGTGATGGTGTATGTTTCTACAAGAAGGGATTATTTTTAGGTACCCATTTTCTTTTTGGTGCCTTAAAAACTGATTTAACTTGTTCATCATATTGCATAGAATTGATCATGGTTCCTTTAGGAACCCAAATTAGTTTGTTCGGACTAATTTTCTTGAATGGACATTTATAAGTTTTATGTTCATATTTGCAACAAAAGTTGTAATTGCTTTGGTGCCGAACATGTAAGATAGGGCCTTTAATGAAGGTGGTTGGATTTTGGTGAGGACTTCTCATAAATCTGATTCCACTTCTTTTATGAACATGACCCTTATTTGTAAGGATCATGTTCAAAGACTTGCTACCAACCTCGAATTTCTTCAATGTGTCCTTAAGTAGCAAGTTCTCCTTTTGGAGAGTTTCTAGATCATGACATTTTATACATGGAACTAAACTATCATGATATTCAGTCTTTAATTTATCGACATTACAAGCGAGACTATCATGCTCCTTTTTTAGCAATTTGTATTATCTACTAATTATCTTACATTCATCAAATAACTCATGGAAGGCATTTAATAATTCATGATAAGGTAAATCTGCATCAATTAAATCTATTACCTCTTCTCCGATGGCCATTAGGGTGTAATGAGCAACCTGCTCGGTGTTGGACTCCTCTTCTTCGGACGTGCTTGAATCATCCCACATTGCCTTGAGCGCCTTCTTCTTTGATGTTCTCTTTTTGGCTTGAGGATAATCATTCTTGTAGTGTCCTGGTTTTTTGCACTCATAGCAAATCACTTGGTCCTTCTTGTGTTCGAATTTATTTTTTGTATTATTTTTAAATTTATTATTTCTTAAATATTTTTTAAATTTTTGAGTCAAAAGTGCAATATCATTGTCACTCTCCTCATCACTTGATGTTCCTTTCAAGTGGTCTTCTTGTGATGTGAGTGTCATATCCTTCCTGTTCTTTGGAAGGGGATTCTTGAGCTCGTCATGAGCTTGACATATCATTTCGTAGGTCATTAGAGACCCAATAAGTTCTTCAAGAGGGAAAGTTTTAAGGTCTTTGGCCTCTTGAATGGATGTAACTTTTGGATCCCAACTTTTAGGGAGGGATCTTAAGATTTTAGTTACTAGTTCAAAGTTAGTAAAATCTTTACCAAGAGCTTTGAGTCCATTGATGACATCCGTGAACCGGGTGTACATGTCTCCGATGGACTCACTTGGTTTCATTCGGAAAAGTTCGTAAGAGTGCACAAGGATGTTGATTTTGGACTCTTTCACTCGGCTAGTGCCTTCATGAGTGACCTCAAGAGTTCTCCAAATATCAAAAGCCGAATCACAAATTGAAACACTATTAAATTCATTTTTGTCTAGTGCACAAAACAAGGCATTCATAGCCTTTGCGTTTAAAGCAAAAACCTTCTTCTTTGATTCATTTCATTCGCTCATCGGAAGAGAAGATTTTTGAAATCCGTTTTCGACAATAGTCCAAAGCTCAAAATCCATGGAAATGAGGAAGATCCTCATACGAGTCTTCCAATAAGTATAATCTGACCCATTAAACAAGGGTGGATGTGTGATAGAATGACCCTCATGTATGCCGGAGTAAGCCATCTCTCTTGGGTATCAAACCAAATATGAGAGTGAGCCTAGCTCTGATACCAATTGTTAGGATCGGAGCGACACTAAGAGGGGGGGGTGAATTAGTGCAGCGGATTAAATCTTTAGTTTTGAAAAAATCTTTCGTACGATAAAAACGGAACTTGAAAAGCTTAACTTGAACGTGTGTTCGTAAACGTGTGCAGCAAAGGTAATAAGGAAATAAAGCATGTAAGAAGGTTTGCAGTAATGTAAATAGTGATAAAAAAATGTAAACCAGAGATTACGTTGATTTTACAGTGGTTCGGTCAAATGACCTACATCCACTTGCGAGGCCCCTCTTCGATGAGGTTCCCACCTTCCACTAGCAAATCTCTTGAAATGGAAGGGCAAATACCCTTCTTACAACCTTTTACAAGCAGTTCACACTCTTACAAATTTTCAGTAAGAAAGAAGGAGGTGGACACTCTAGCAAATTGAAAACAAGACTTGCTAAGACTTTTCTAAGACCTTTTGTTGAATCTCGTATTTTGATGATGAAACCAATTATGTTTATGTTTAACTGTATTTTGAGTGATGCAGGTCTACTCGATCAGGATTAGACAATTAAGGCAGGAGGAATTGACGTTGCGCCGGAGGAGATCACATTAGGATATTGGATGGCAGAAGGCTTCGGACATCGGGCATCGGGCCAAGAGCATAATTGCGCCAAGGATATCGACGTTGCAGAGGTCAACCGCTGATTGGGCAACAAGCCGCAAGAGAGGACGATGCGCCGAAGAATCGGATGAAGTGCCAACCAATGACGTGCCGGGCAACAGAATGTCAATTCGCTTTATAATAATTATCTAGATCGGAGTAGAGTTTTTGCTTGTGTGTGCAGGATTAACTACGATAACGATGAAGACATAAAGCAAAACAAAGTGTCGGAGTCAAGCACGAAGGATTCATTGCGAGTTCGAGAGTTCGACGGAAGTCCGCAGGTTCTTCGGGAATGCTGCCGGAACTAGCCAAGAATGAGTAGGGAGCTTGCCGAAGGGTTTTTCAAAAGCTCGCCGGAAGGTTCGTTGGAAGTTCGCGAAGCTCGCCGAGAAAGATCGGAGCTTGCCAAAGAGTCTCATCGGAACTCGCCAAGATCAAATTGTGAAGTCTAGGAGCTTGCCGGGAGTCCGTAGAATGGTTTCCGAGAGTTTATCGGAAGACCGCCGAAAGTTCGCTGGAAGCTCGCTGGAAGAAGTCTTGACTTACGGACTTTGTAATAGCTTAGAAAATGTCTTTAAATTCGTAGTTAGCATGTTAATTGGGATTAGGATTAGGTATTAATCCTATAACCCAAGTAGGGGCCAATTGGGCCCGAGTTCGGACTGGTTTGGGCCAAGTTTGGAGCCCAACCAATGATCTGAATTGGCCTAGGCGGTGGCATCGCCCAGCACTCGAGGGCTGGGCGGTGACACCTCCTGGGCTGGGCGGTTGCACCGCCCAGCACCCGAGCGCTGGGCGGTGGTAGCGCCAGCATCGGGAACATAAGAGAATTCAAATTTTTGGAGCCCAAATTTGAATCCTCTTGAGGCCTATAAATACCCCTCAAGTCTCAGCTGAGAACACAACTTTTTGAGCAGCAAGTGATTGAGAGAAAAGTCTTAGAAGAGTCTTTGCTAGTCTTGTTTTCAATTTGCTAGTGTTCACCTCCTTCTTTCTTGCTGAAAATCTATAAGAGAGTGAACCACTTATAAAAGTTGTAAGAGGGGTATTTACCCTTCCCTTTCAAGAGATTTGCTAGTGGAAGGTAGGAGCCTCATCGAAGAGGGGCCTCACAAGTGGATGTCGGTCATTTGACCGAACCATTGTAAAATCGACGTAATTTCTGGTTTGCATTTACTTATTGTCATTTATATTACTGCAAACCATTTGCACTTTAATGCTATACTGCTTTGTCTCCGTCTTACTTATCTCTGCAATTTAAAACGCAATCGAAACATTTTTAAACGAAAACGTTGCTTTTATCGTACGAAGTTTCCGAAAAGTGTTTAAATCGTAAAAAGTTTATCGCACTTCACCACCGCACTAATTCACCCCCCCCCTCTTAGTGCCGCTCCGATCCTAACAATTGGTATCAGAGCCTGGTATTTCTCATTTCGGATTTACACCTGAGAGAAATGGCTCTTCATGGCTTTCAAGAGGGCTTTTCGGTTGTTCGTCCACCGTTGTTTAACGGATTGGACTACACTTTTTGGAAAACTCGAATGAGAGTTTTCTTGATTTCTATGAATTTGGATATATGGAATATTGTTGAAAATAGTTTTCAACTTCCCTCTAAACCGATGAACGAATGGTCGAATTTGGAGAAGAAATATTTTTCTTCAAATGCAAAGGCTATGAATGCCTTATTTTGCGCTTTGGACAAAAATGAGTTCAATCGGATTTCTACGTGCGAAACTGCTTTCGATATTTGGCGAACACTTGAAATCACGCACGAGGGAACTAGTATTCCAAGAAAGGAGAAGGGAAGACTTCAAATTTGAAAGTAATGTTGATATTTTGATGATTTAAATTTGAAATGATTTTTATCAAAATCATGATATTGATTTCTTGGAATAACATGAGATTACCTTTGATGATCATTTTGATTCATGGAATTTTGGATTCATGACTTGGTCTTACAGTTGTTTATGAGATGGTTGAAATCTTCGAACCTTTGAATTCTTCCCTTCTCCTTTCAATTTTTAAATTTATAACAGCTCCCTCGTGCGTGATTTCAAGTGTTCGCCAAATATCGAAAGCAGTTTCGCACGTAGAAATCCGATTGAACTCATTTTTGTCCAAAGCGCAAAATAAGGCATTCATAGCCTTTGCGTTTGAAGAAAAATATTTCTTCTCCAAATCCGACCATTCGTTCATCGGTTTAGAGGGAAGTTGAAAACCATTTTCAACAATATTCCATATATCCAAATTCATAGAAATCAAGAAAACTCTCATTCGAGTTTTCCAAAAAGTGTAGTCCAATCCGTTAAACAACGGTGGACGAACAACCGAAAAGCCCTCTTGAAAGCCATGAAGAGCCATTTCTCTCGGGTGTAAATCCGAAATGAGAAATACCGGGCTCTGATACCAATTGTTAGGATCGGAGCGGCACTAAGAGGGGGGGGGGGTGAATTAGTGCAGCGGTAAAGTACGATAAACTTTTGATAATTTAAACACTTTCGGAAACTTCGTACGATAAAAGCAGCATTTCGTTTGAAACCGTTTTGATTGCATTTTAACTTGAAGAGATAAGTAAGACGGAGATAAAGAAGTAGAGCATTAAAGTGCAAATGGTTTGCAGTAATGTAAATGACAATAAGTAAATGCAAACCAGAGATCACGCCGATTTTACAGTGGTTCGGTCAAATAACCTACATCCACTTGCGAGGCCCCTCTTCGATGAGGCTCCCACCTTCCACTAGCAAATCTCTTAAAATGGAAGGGCAAATACCCCTCTTACAACTTTTTACAAGCGGTTCACTCTCTTACAGATTTTCAATAAGAAAGAAGGAGGTGAACACTAGCAAATTGAAAACAAGACTAGCAAAGACTTTTCTAAGACCTTTCTCTCAAACAATTGCTGCTCAAAAAGTTATAATCTCAGCTGAGATTTGAGGGGTATTTATAGGCCTCAAGAGGATTCAAATTTGGGCTCCAAAATTTGAATTCTCTTTGGGTTCCCGATGTTGACGGCGCCACCGCCTATCAGTGGCGGCGCCACCGCCTGTCACTGTCACATTGACAGTGCTGGGCGGTGCCACCGCCCAGCTCTCGGGTGCTGGGCGGTGCCACCGCCTAGGCCAATTCAGCTCACTGGTTGGGCTCCAAACTTGGCCCAAACCAGTCCGAACTCGGGCCCAATTGGCCCCTACTTGGGTTATAGGATTAACACCTAAACCTAACCCTAATTAACGTGCTAACTATGAATTTAAAGATATTTTCTAAGCTATTACAAAGTCCGTAAGTCAAGACTTTTTTCGGCGAGCTTCCGGTGAACTTCCGACCGTCTTCCGATAAACTCTCGGAAACCATTCTGCGGACTCTCGGCAAGCTCCTAGACTTCACGATTTGATCTTGGCGAGTTCCAACAAGCTTCTTCGGTAAGCTCCGATCTTTCTCGGTGAGCTCCGCGAACTTCCAACGAACCTTCCGGCGAACTTCCGAAAAACCCTTCGGCAAGCTCCCTACTCATCTCGGCTAGTTCCGGCAGCATTCCCGATGAACATTCGGACTTCCGTCGAAATCTCGAACTCCCAACGAATCCTTCGCGCTTGACTCCAGCACTTAGTTTCGCTTTATGTCTTCATCGTTATCATAGTTAATCCTGCACACACAAACCAAAACTCAACTCCGATCTAGACAATTATTACAAAGCGAATCGACATTCTGTTGCCCGGCACGTCATTGGTTGGCGCTTCATCCGATTCTTCGGTGCATCGTCCTCTCTTGCGGCTTGTTGCCCAATCGGCGGTTGACCTCCGCAACCCCGATATCCTTGGCGCAATTTCGCTCTCCTTGGCCCGATGCCCGACGTCCGAAGCATTCAGCCATCCAATATCCTGACGTGATCTCTTCCGGCGCAACGTCAATTCCTCCTGCGTCAACTGTCTAAACCTGATCGAGTAGACCTGCATCGCTCAAATTGTAGTTTAAATCATAAACACATATTAAGTAGTTTCATCATCAAAATATGAGATTCAACAGCAACCACCCATAACAGGTGGTAGCACCGCTAGGGCTCAGTCTCCGAGCGAGACTGGGCGGTGCAACTGCCCCTGTCAAGTAGTGGCACCACCCTGTAGCTCAGTCTCTAAGCTGCCAGGTGGTTGTACCGCCCCAATCAAGAAGTGATACCGCCAGGACCCTGGAAATCCGGGAAAAGATATTTTTGAGCTCCAAATTCAAACTAGTTTGGGGCCTATATATACCCCACCCTTTCCTGCATGAAAGGGCACCGAAAATCTAATCTTACTCTGTGATTTTTAGAGCTCAAAAGTGTTGTAAAGGCTAGAAGTTCTCCTCCCTCTTTTTCCAAGTTTTGATCTTTCAAGAGAGGAGAGAAAAGTTTGTAAGGGTTATCTCCTAAGCCCGTCAAAAGGAGTGAAACTATAAAAGGGTGGTTGGCCTTTGCCTATTGAAGGAAGGCCCCTAATGGACGTCGGTGACCTTATTGGTGGAGGAAGCCAAAAGTGGATGTACGTCAAGATTGACCGAACCACTCTAAATCTCGGTTTGCATTTACTTAGAGCATTTTATCTTTACTGCAAACCTCCTCAATTGCTTACTGCCTTCTACTCTTTTACGAACTCACTTTCAAGTTAAGTTTCCGAAAACGGTTTTACGTCGAAAATCGATTTTATCGTATGAACATCATATTTCAATTTGCACATACATTCTGATTTCTATCTTAATTGCAAACTTCCTACCTTACTTTACTTCAAATACATTTCCATAAGCTTTCAAAGTTATTATCTGCACGAAACGACTTTTACGTTGGAATCGGATTTCAACATACGAACGCAGTTTTAATCGTCGAAAGTTTTCCGCTGTACTAATTCACCCCCCTCCCCCCCCCCCTCTCTTAGTGCTCTTGATCCTAACAATTGGTATCAAATTGGAGTTAATTCTCAAACGGATTAAAACCTAAGAGAGATGGCATATGCCGGAAACCAAGAGGGCCACTCTATTACATGTCCACCTATGTTCAATGGGACGAACTACACCTATTGGAAGACCCGAATGAGGATCTTCCTTATTTCAATGGATTTTGAACTTTGGAATCTTGTCAAAAATGAATTTTTGAAGTCTTCTCTTCCAATGATCGATCGGAATGAATTGGAGAAGAAGACTTTCGCTCTTAATGCAAAGGCTATGAATGCCTTATTTTGTGCGCTTGATAAAAATAAGTTCAATCGTGTTCTGGTTTATGAAACCGCATTTGATATTTGGCATACACTCCAAGTGACTCATAAAGGCACAAGTAGAGTGAAAGAGTCAAAAATCAATCTTTTGATACATTCTTTTGAACTTTTTCGAATGAAACTGAGCGAGATTATTGGCGACATGTACACCCATTTCATGGATGTCGTCAATGGTCTAAAAGGACTCGGCAAAAGTTTTTCGGATTTTGAGCTCGTAAATAAGATTCTAAGATCCCTTCCTAAGAGTTGGGACCCTAAAGTCACTACTATTCAAGAGGCTAAAGATTTAAACAACTTCCCTCTTGAAGAACTAATCGGGTCATTAATGACCTATGAAATGACTTGCAAGGCTCATGAAGAGCAAGAAGACATCCTTCCAAAGAACAGGAAGGATATGACACTTAGAACTTTAGATGACCACTTGAGAGAAAACTCAAGTGATGAGAACTGTGATGATGACTTGGCACTTCTAACAAGGAAATTCAAAAAATTCATTAAGAGAAACATGTTTAAAAGTGACACAAAAAATAAACGTGAACCCAAAAAGGACTATTTGTTACGAATGGAAAAAGCTGGGACACTACAAAGTGATTGTCCCCAAGCCAAGAAGAGAACATCAAAGAAGAAAGCGCTCAAAGCAACGTGGGATGACTCGAGTGTGTTCGAAGAAGAGGAGTCCAACACCGAGCAAGTTGCTCATTACACCTTAATGGCCATTGGAAAAGAGGTAACAAATTTAATTGATGCAGATTTATCATTTGATGAATTATTAAATATCTTTCATGACTTATTTGATGAATGCAAAACAATTAATAGAAAATATAAATTGCTGAAAAATAAGTATGATAGTCTTGTTAGCAATTTTGATAAATTAAAAATTGAATATCACGATAGTTTAGCTCAATGTGAAAAATGCCATGATCTAGAAACTCTTCAAAAGGAAAACTTGCTACTTACGGACACCTTGAAGAAATTCGAGGTTGGTAGCAAGTCTTTGAACATGATCCTTGCAAACAAGGGTCACGTTCCCAAAAGAAGTGGAATCGGATTTGTGAGAAGTCATCACCAAAATCCAACCACCTTCATAAAAGGCCCTATCTTACATGTTCAACACTAGAGCTAATGTAACTTTTGTTGCAAACATGGACATAAAACGTATCATTGTCCGTTTAAGAAAATTAGTCCGAACAAACTGATTTCGGTTCCTAAAGGAACCATGATAAACTCTATACAATATAATAAACTATGTAGATCAGTTTTTGAGGCACCCAAAAGTAAATGGGTACCTAAAAATTATCCTTTCTTGTAGAGACATTCATCATCACATGCTAAGAGCAAGAGATGGTACCTTGATAGTAAATGCTCAAAGCATATGACCGGAGATCCATCTCAATTCTCTAAGCTCACTAGCATAGACGAAGTCTATGTCACCTTCGGAGACAACAACAAGGGTAAAATCATTGGCAAATGAACTATAGGTAACAAATCCAACTTCTTTATTGATGATATTTTGTTAGTTGATGGTTTAAAACATAACCTCTTATGTATTAGTTGATTATATGATAAAGGATATATCGTCAAATTCGAATCTAATGCTTGCATCATTGAAAAATCTCACCAAAACACATATGTGATTGCATTAAAATAGAATAACGTAAACACTATTGACATCAATGATCTTTGTAATGAAATGTGTTTCTTGGTTTTGAATGAGGATGCTTGGCTTTAGCATATGAGATTAGGTCATGCTAGCATGAAACTAATCACTCAAATATCATCCAAAGAACTTGTACGAGGAATTCCTCATATCAAGTTCATCAAAGATAATGTGTATGATGCTTGTAAATTAGGAAAACAAACTAAAAGTAGTTTCAAATCTAAGAATCAAATAAGCACCTCTAGGCCCTTACAATTGATCCATATGGATTTGTTCGGACCAATCTCTACATCATGTCTAGGAGGTAGCAAATACGCCTTTGTCATTGTAAATGACTATAGTAGGTACACATGGACTTATTTCTTGAAACACAAAAATGAATGCTTTAAATATTTCACCAAGTTTTGTAAACTTGTTCAAAATGAAAAGGGTTTTATGATTTCATCAATTCGAAGTGATCACGGTGGAGAATTTCAAAACCGTGATTTCCAAGAATTTTGTGAAGCTAATGGATACAACCACAACTTCTCTACTCCAAGAAATCGTCAACAAAATGGAGTAGTAGAAAGAAAGAATAGAAGTTTACAAGAAATGACAAGAATCATGTTAAATGAACATAGCCTACCCAAATACTTTTGGGCCGAAGTCGTAAACACTGCATGCTATATTTTGAATAGAGTTCTAATAAGACCCTTACTCACCAAAACTCCCTATGAGTTGTGGAAAAATAAAAAACCCAATGTTTCATATTTTAAAGTTTTTGGATGTAAGTGTTTTATCTTGAACGAAAAAGATGTCTTAGAAAAATTTAATGCTAAATCCGATGATAGAATTTTTCTTGGTTATTCTTCGGTTTCTAAAGCTTTTCGTATCTTCAATAAAAGAACTTTAATTATTGAAGAATCCATTCATGTTGTTTTCAATGAAACTTCTAAAATCAAGGAAAATGATTTTGATGATGATGTTAATTTTAATTCGTTAAATTTAAATGAAACCCCTTCTCCAACTAGCAACTTGGATGCATCCATTTCTGAAACACCCTTACCCAAGGATTGGAAGTATGTAGATGCTCATCCTAAGAAGCTAATCCTAGGAGATACATCTAAGGGGGTTCAAACACGTTCTTCTCTTAAAAATTTATGTACCAACACCGCTTTTCTCTCCAAAATTGAACCTAAATGTATTGACGAAGCCATGAAAGATGATTCATGGATTATTGCAATTCAAGATGAGTTAAATCAAGATGAGTTAAATTATTGGTACTAAATGGGTCTTTAGAAACAAGCAAGATGAATCTAGTATCGTGGTTAGAAACAAGGCTAGATTAGTGGCCAAAGGTTTTAACCAAGAAGAAGGTATCGATTACGAAGAAATGTTTGCTCCTGTGGCTAGACTAGAAGCCATAAGGATGCTCCTTGCCTATGCTAGTAATAACAATTTTAAGTTATTTCAAATGGATGTTAAAAGCGCTTTTCTTAATGGCTTTATTTTTGAAGAAGTTTATGTTGAACAACCTCCCGGATTTGAAAATAAAAGCCTCCTTAATCATGTATTTAAATTAAACAAAGCTCTCTATGGTTTAAAACAAGCCCCAAGGGCTCGGTATGATAGATTAAGTAATTTTCTTATTGAAAATAATTTCACAAAAGGGAAGGTCGATACCACATTATTTATCTAAAATTTTAAAAATAATTTTCTCATTGTTTAGATTTATGTCGATGATATTATCTTCGGTTCTACGAATGAATCTCTTTATGAATCTTTTGCTGAAATCATGAGTCTCGAATTTGAAATGAGTTTGATGAGAGAATTCACCTTTTTTTTAGGCTTACAAATTAAGCAACTAAGCAATGGCATCTCTATTAGTCAAACTAAATATGTCTTAGATTTGCTAAAAAGATTTAATATGAATAGCTCAAAAGCTATTAACACTCCTATGACCACCTCCACTAAGTTAGAAGTTGATGAAAGTGGAGAAAACTTCGATCAAAAAACTTATAGGGGTATGATAGGAAGTTTACTTTACCATACTGCAACTAGACCATATATCATGTTCAGTGTAGGACTTTGTGCTAGGTTTCAATCGAACCCTAAGATATCTCATTTTAAAGTGGTTAAAAGAATACTTAGATATCTTAAAGGTACCACAAATCTAGGATTATGGTATCTAAAATCTGAGAATTTTGAGTTAATTGTGTATGCTGATGTGGATTTTGCTGGGTGTAGATTAGATAGAAAAAGGACATCAGGATATTGTCAATTTTTGGGACATTTCCTTGTTTCCTGGTCATCTAAGAAACAAAACTCGGTTGCACTATCAACAACCAAAGCTGAGTATATTGCAGCTAGTGTATGTTGTGCACAAATTGTGTGGATGAAAAACACCTTAGAAGATTATAAAGTCCATCTTAAAAATATTCCCATTAAATGTGATAACACAAGTGCAATATGTTTAACAAATAATCCTATTCAACACTCATGAACAAAATATATTGATATTAGACACCACTTCATACGAGTTCATGTCACTAATCATGATGTAATCATAGAGTTCATTGATACTAAGCATCAACTAGCTAATATTTTTACAAAACCTCTAAGCGAAGAACAATTTGATTACATTGGAAGAGAATTAGGAATGTTAATGTGTCCGAATGCATAAACTTGTTAAAATCATTTTTTGGACTTTATTGATTGAATGATCAAATTACTTGATTGTCATTACATGACTAAAATTACATGTTGGAAATTATGTTTTTTGGATACAAAAATTTCCATAACAATGAGCATGTTTTGTCTTCATGATTGTATTTGAAAATCTATAGTATAGTCATGTCCGAATGCATAATCTTGTTAAAATCATTTTTCGGACTTTATTGATTGAATGATCAAATCACTTGATTGCCATTACATGACTAAAATTACATGTTGGAAATTATATTTTTTGGATACAAAAATTTCTATAACAATGAGCATGTTTTGTCTTCATGATTGTATTTGAAAATCCATAGTATAGTCTTGTCCGAATGTATAAAAGTATTAATTTCATTTTCGGATTCTCTTAACTAGTGGTATCCTAACAATCGGATTTTCTCGATACATTAACCTTTTCTGAACTTAATAAGCATATGTATATCGAGTTTGATTCTCATCATTGATTTTTTGATATATGGAATCAACTAGCAAAAATATCTCTCATACACTTATCATGTGAAAAATATTTTTTGAGAAATAAATTTGATAAAATGATTCCTGCGTGTAAATTCCTTTTAGAAATATGGATGATAGTGTTTTTACTTGCAAGGATTTGTTTCACATACATATTTTGATCCTTCTAAAAATAGAATATGATTTAATCTCTCATCGATTTTAACTTCATTCAAAGTAAACTCACAAGTAGCTGGTATCACAAATAGCCTTCCTCCTTCATGCAAAAAGATAATGACAAATGAAAAGGAAGAAGTATCAAAAGCTATCTCCATATCATGTTTTCCTTGAGATGTTTGCATAATTGGTATCCTATGACTCACTATTGGAAAATGACATGAAACTAGTTATGGCATGAATAAAACCGCACTTATGCTTAAAAATTATTTATATCGTTTTCCTTTTTATTGATGACATAGGGGGGGAGAGATATATGAATTGATGCTATGATTATGCCATGCTTGCATCATCAAAAATATATAAATCGATGATAACTATGATTGTCATATTTGCATTATGCCATGTTTGCATCATATTAAGATATCAAGAACTTGCATCATAATTTTACATGTTGATATCTTATGTTGAACTACTACAATCATTCATATTTGAAATGCAAAATTTGAGAATGGATGTCAAGGCTTGACATCATTTTCAGTAAGATACATCAGGATAGGAATCATGATGGGAGTAATTGATAAGGTTAAGAGTTCTTAACTTATCAATAAGTCTATTGATTATAAAGGCCTTGAATTCAAGAATGACTTATCTCAAGTATGGCATATAGATAGGGGGAGTTAAGGTTAACTCCGTTATTAATTAATTATCATCATCAAAAAGGGGGGGATTGTTGTATCTCGGATTTTGATGATGAAGTCAATTTTTATTTGTTATCTAATCCATATGTTGAGATAAGTGTGCAGGATTAACTACGATGAAAGTAAGACATGCAGCAGGAGTAGAGCCGGAGTCACAGACTATGATTACATTGGGAGTTCGAGAGCTCGATGGAAGTCCGGATGGTCGTCGCAGGTTCTACGGGAACAAATCCGAGAAGTCCAGGAGCTTGCCAAAAGAAGCTCGTTGGAACTCGCCAAGTGGATCGTCGCAAGTCCAAGAGTTTGCTGGAAGTCTGTCGGAGCATCGCCGGAGGTTCGTCGGATGTTCGTCGAAAGTTCGCTAGAAGTTCGTCGAAAGAAGTGATTGACGCACCGGAGCAAGCATTAGTAAATGTCTTAAGAATTATCGTAGTTAGCATGTAGATTAAGTTAGGAATGGGAGGTGATCCCATTAACTTAATCTGGGGGCAATTGAGCCCTTGACAAACCCAAATTGGGCCGAATGGATCAACCCATTCGGACCAGAATTCCTACTAGGCGGTGGCACCGCCTAGAAGAGGGTCTCCCAGGAAGACGGGGCAGTGCAACCGCCCCAGGCAGGCGGTGGCACCGCCTTGTCACGAACGGTCGTCGTGCACCCGCAACAACTCCGTTCAACGAACCGTTCGTCGCTCACACCCGCATGTACAGCTGCTTGACAGCATGTTTTCTCATGGTTTTGGGTCATTTTGCTTGTAAATATGTAAGTTCGAACAAGCTACAGCATTGCAAAGCGATCGCTCACCGAACCGAGCAAAACAGCCCCAAAACAGCCCAAAATGGCTCTGTTTTCACTTGCCACGGGAGGTGAGCGGAGTGCTGCCTCCGCTCACCAAAATGTCAGCCATCTCAGCACCCAGGAACCCCCCGGGTGGCATATGGCTGGATGGGGCTTCGGTTATATACCGGGCGTTGAACACTCTTTCGCAAGTTCGCACGTGACCTTTACGGGAACTTGGTTTTGTGCCCGGGACCAGGTGAGTGGCTGTTTGTGGGCTTGCAGCTGTTCGTTCATCCTTGAAAGCCTTGTTTTTCTCCCTCTCCCTCTTTTCTCTTGTGCACACAAGGTGTTCGACGATTTGCTTGTAAAGCTTCCCTTTTCGCGAGACTTCGGGACTTGTCCGTTGCTCGTTCTTTCGATCTAACTTTCTTTCTCTTTTACAGGTCCTTCGGGACCTGCGAGAGGTTACAAAGTGGCTGATCCTTGCGGAGCAAGATCGCAAGGGCGAAGCGTGACTTAGGCAACGCAAGCTAAGTTCGCGTCTTTGCCACACGGGTGACTCGCGACTTAGGCAACGCAAGCTAAGTTCGAGTCTTTGGCCACAAGGGTGCCTCACGCCTTAGGCAATTCCAGCTAAGGTCGTGACATTGTGGTATCAGAGCGGGCAAGCTCTTCGATCGAACAGCGAACGAACTTCGCAACTTCGCCATGGCAAAGCATCGTCGCGAATCAAGCAAGACGGGGCAAGCCGGAACCTTGCCCCAAGCAGCTGCAGGTGGGCTGCATGTGCACACTCGCTCTCATGCTGTTGGAGCCGCTCACGAGGATCGCGGCAGCGAACAGGATGAGCGAGAAGTTGGCAACTCTCTGCGAGCGGAGAAAGCGCAATCTGGTGCGCTAACTGGGAAAAAGAGTCATAAGGAGAGACTCACGACGGCGGAAACCTGCCTGGATGTTCTGGAAGCGAGCATGGAGGAACTCTACCATGGCCAACAAAGACTTGTTGGGGTAGAGAGCTCGCAAGAAGAAGCAGAGTCCAGGATCAACAAGGTCGAGGCCCTAGTCGACCGACTGTCTGATGACACCAAGGACTCCGTGCAGCACTTACAAGATGTTGTGGCGGAACTCACCGCAAAGGTGGCCATGCTTACAAGAACGCTAAATGCGGGAGGAGGCAACACCCGCGCTGCACTGCCACAAAATTTGAGGGCACCTGAGCCCCATGGATATGGAGGGGCCAGAGATGCCAAGGAGCTCGAGAACTTTCTGTTCGACATGGAGCAATACTTCCGCCGAGCTACGAGGCCCGATTTTGAAGATACCAAAGTTTCTATAGCAACAATGTATCTGAATGGAGATGCGAAACTTTGGTGGCGAACTCGTTGGGAGGAAATCCAACAAGGTCGGTGTCGAGTCGACACATGGGAAGACTTGAAGCGGGAGTTGAGAACTCAGTTCCTACCGGAGAACACAGAGTTCGTCGCAAGAAGGAAGTTGAGACAACTCCACCAAAGTACCACCATCCGAGACTATGTGAAGCAGTTTTCTGCACTAATGCTGGACATACAGGACATGTCCGAGAAGGACAAGTTGTTCAGCTTCCTTGATGGTTTGAAACCATGGGCTCAACAGGAGTTGAATCGAAGGAATGTTACCGATGTAGTCGGGGCAATTGCAGTTGCAGAAAGGCTTACCGACTTTGTTTCCTCTGAAGACCCAGCGAGAAGGAAACAATCTTCAGGCAATCGCCCTCCAAAACATTCTCGAGGGAAGGAGCTCGGGGGCGAACAGAAGAAGAAGAGATCCCACAAAGGGCCGAACCCGAAAGGCAAGGCCTCAAAACCTGGAGGATGCTTCTTGTGCGGAGGACCGCACATGGTAAGGGAGTGCCCACAAAAACAAGCACTCAATGCATTGATGGCTTCCATCCACCCTCCTCGATCGGACAAGGGCAAAGCTGTCGCCCTTAGCTCAAGCAGTTCTGAATCCTGCAGCGACGATGAGGAGTCGCAAGGACCCCGAATGGGAGCAATGCGTTTGCTGAATGCTGTGCGGGGTCAAGTGGGGGAGAACATGAAGACGAAGGCACAAAAAGCAGGAAGTAGCGAGCTGATGTATGTGGACATTAAGCTAAATGGCCAAACGACCCGTGCAATGGTGGATACGAGCGCTACCCACAACTTCATAGCCGATCACGAAGCACAGCGACTTGGGTTGACCTTGGAGAAGAGCCCAAGCCGAATGAAAGCGGTGAACTCGGAGGCCAGGCGAATCTCCGGGTTGGCGAAGGGTGTTCCTATCAAAATCGGGACTTGGAGCAGAAACACCAACATGATGGCCGTGCCACTGGACGACTTCCAAGTGATTCTTGGAATGGAGTTTATGCACGCGGCGAAGTTGGTGCCGATGCCGTTCTTGAACTCCCTATGTATGATGGGAGGCGATGACCCCTGCGTGGTTCCCGTCTCTCGGAGAGGAACCAAGGATCCCCAACATATTTCGGCGTTACAATTGAAGAAAGGGGTGCGAAAGGGCGAACTGACATTCGTGGCTGCTATGAAGCTAGAGCCACTCAACGAAGAGGCCATTCAAGAACCTGCTGTGGTGGCGAACGTCCTGAAGGAGTTCAAAGACGTTATGCCACCCGAGTTGCCGAAGACTCTTCCACCACGCAGAGGCGTGGATCACAGTATCGAGCTGGAGCCAGGAGTGAAGCCTCCAGCGAGACCACCCTACCGCATGCCCCCGCCTGAGTTGGCAGAACTCAGAAAGCTGTTAGGTGAACTGCTAAGCGGTGGTCACATCCATAGCTCAAAAGCACCTTTCGGAACTCCAGTTCTCTTCTAGAAGAAACAAGATGGGAGCCTCCGATTATGCGTCGACTACCGAGCCCTCAACAAAGTAATAGTGAAGAACAAGTATCCCATCCCGCTCATTGCGGACTTGTTCGATCAATTGGGCAAGGCGAAGTATTTCTCAAAACTCGACCTTCGGTCGGGATATTGGCAGGTGCGCATTGCTGAAGGCGACGAAGCAAAGACTACTTGTGTGACCAGATATGGAGTGTTTGAGTTCTTGGTGATGCCTTTTGGCTTAACCAACGCTCCGGCCACATTCTGTACTCTCATGAACCAGCTATTCAAGGAGTATTTGGATAAGTTCGTGGTCGTCTACTTGGACGATATCGTCGTCTACAGCCAAACGCTCGAGGAGCATGTCAAGCACCTTCGGACGATTTTCAAGGTTCTCAGGAAGAACACGTTATTCGTAAAAAGGGAGAAATGCTACTTTGCTCAAACTGAGATCCTATTCTTGGGGCATCGAATCGGTGATGGCTCCATTCGGATGGACAAGTCGAAGGTTCAAGCAGTTGTGGAATGGCGAACTCCAAAGAAGGTGCCAGAGTTGAGATCCTTCCTTGGTTTCGTCAACTACTATCGACGCTTCATTGCCGGGTATTCGAAGCGGGCAACCCCACTGACGGAGTTGCTGAAGAAGGAGCAGCCTTGGAAGTGGTCGGACAAATGTGAGATAGCATTCCAAGACTTGAAAGCTGCTGTCCTAGAAGAACCAGTGCTCAAATTGCCAAACTATGGAGAGCCCTTTGAAGTCCACACAGATGCTTCGGACTTCGCTATTGGAGGAGTACTCATGCAGGAAGGTCATCCGGTGGCCTACGAGAGCTGCAAACTCAACGAGACCGAGAGGCGGTATCCAGTGCATGAGAAGGAGATGACAGCAATGATTCACTGTCTACGAGTTTGGCGACACTACCTTCTCGGGTCGCGATTTGTGCTGAGGACAGACAACATCGTCCTGAGTTATTTCCAAACTCAGAAGAAGCTCTCCCCAAAGCAAGCACGGTGGCAGGACTTCCTGGCTGAATTTGATATGGCAATGGAATACAAGCCCGGGAAGGCGAATGTCGTGGCCGATGCGCTGAATCGGAAAGTGGAATGCGTGAATGCTGCACAACTGGAGGGCAGAGGCCAAGCAAGTCAGTTACACTCCAACTTCCTTTCCTGAATCAGAGATGGACTGTATAGTAATCCCCAGGCAGTTATCCTGATGCAGCTCATCAAAGAAGGCAAGGCACGACGATTTTGGGTCCAGGAGGGACTTGTTTACACAAAAGGGAATAGGGTTTATGTTCCCCGAGTGGACAATTTAAGGCGTGAACTCTTAAAAGAGTGTCACGATTCCCTTTGGGCTGGACACCCCGGCATTCACAGAACGTTGGCTCTCGTGGAGAGGGCCTTCTACTGGCCAAAGATGGGGATTGATGTGGAGGAGTATGTTCGAACATGCCTTACTTGCCAACAAGATAAGGCGGAGCAGCGGAAGCCGGTGGGACTTTTGGAGCCGTTGCCCGTACCAGAAAGGCCATGGGAGAGCATTTCCTTAGACTTCATATCAAGCTTGCCACCTGTAGGGGGACTTGGATCGATACTCGTGGTGGTCGATCGGTTTTCAAAGTATGCAACTTTCATTGCTGCTCCCCTACATTGTTCAGCTGAAGAGGCGGCCAGACTGATGATGAAGGGTGTAGTGAAGTATTGGGAAGTCCCACACAATATCATTAGTGATCGTGATGCTCGGTTCCTGGGACGATTCTAGACCGAGCTATTCAAATTGTTGGGGTCAAAGTTATACTTCTCTACAAGCCTCCACCCCCAGACGGATGGCCAGACTGAAAGAATAAATTCGCTCTTGGAGCAGTATCTCCGGCACTACGTGAGTGCCAATCAACGAGATTGGGTGAAGCTATTGGACATCGCCCAATTCTCCTACAACTTGCAGCGGAGCTCTGCATCCAACAAGAGCCCCTTCGAAATTATCACAAGACAACAACCGTCGACTCCGCACACTATGGCAATTGGGTATACTGGGAGTAGTCCATCAGCCTATCATTTCGCAAAGGAGTGGCATCGAAATGCCGATATTGCGCGAGCTTACTTGGAGAAGGCGACAAAACGGATGAAGAAGTGGGTAGACTTGGGAAGGCGACCACAAGAGTTCAAAGTTGGCGATTTGGTGTTGGTAAAGCTCCAACCAGCATCACTCCAATTCTTCAGGAACAGAGTTCACAAAGGATTGGTGCGTAAGTATGAAGGGCCCTTCCCAATCATCAGCAGAGTAGGCAATGTTTCTTACAAGTTGTAGCTGCCGGCGTGGTTCAAAATTCACAACGTTCTTCACGCCAGCAACCTGAAGGCCTACCATTCGGATCCGCAAGATGCTTCTCGAAGTGTTCCAACTCGGCTTCCTCCCATCACAGCCTCCTACGAGAAGCGAGTGGAAACCATTCTGGCGGATCGTAAGATAAAGCTACCCAGCGGAGCGGAACAGACAGAGTACTTGGTGAAGTGGCGAAAGCTTCCCCAAACTGAAGCCAGTTGGGAGCCTGAAGACGCCCTGCGACATGAAGAAGAAGTCATCAACAACTACCAACAAGCGTCGACGAGGGCGTCGACAGTTTAAGTGAGGGAGAATGTCACGAACGGTCGTCGCGCACCCGCAACAACTCCGTTCAATGAACCGTTCGTCGCTCACACCCGCATGTACAGCTGCTTGACAGCATGTTTTCTCATGGTTTTGGGTCATTTTGCTTGTAAATATGTAAGTTCGAACAAGCTGCAGCATTGCAAAGCGATCGCTCACCGAACCGAGCAAAACAGCCCCAAAACAGCCCAAAACGGCTCCGTTTTCGCGTGCCGCGGGAGGTGAGCGGAGTGCTGCCTCCGCTCACCAAAATGTCAGCCATCTCTGTTGAATCTCGGATTTTGATGATGAAGTCAATTGTCATTTGTTATCTAATCTATGTGTTGAGATAAGTGTGCAGGATTAACTACGATGAGATTAAGACAAGCAGCAGGAGTTGCGCCGGAGTCAAGATTATGATCACGTTGGGAGTTCGAGAGTTCGACGGAAGTTCGGACGGTCGTCGGAGGTTCAGAGAGAACAGATCCGAGAAGTCCAGAAGCTTGCCAAGCGAAGCTCGTCGGAACTCGCCAAGTGGATCGTCGCAAAGTCCAGGAGTATGCCGGATGTCCGCAGAAGGATCACCGAGGGTTATCGGTTGATCGACGGAAGTTGGCCGGAAACTCGCCGGAAGAAGCGATTGACGCATCGGAGCAAGCTGCAGAAGTTGTCTTAGAGATAATCGTAGTTAGCACGATGATTAAGCAGGAAAATGGGAGGTGATCCCATTAGCTTAATCTTGGGGCAATTGGGCCCCTGAAAAGATTCAAAGTGGGTCGAATGGAGTGAACCATTCGGACCCTGATTGCACCAGGAGGTGCAACCGCCCCAGCCAGGAGGTGCAACCGCCTGGGCTATGGGGTTGAGAGGTGCAACCGCCCCAGCCAGGAGGTGCAACCGCCTGGGCTGTGGGGCTGGGAGGTGCAACCGCCCCAGCCAGGAGGTGCAACCGCCAGGGTTGCAAGGCTGGGAGGTGCAACCGCTCCAGCCAAGAGGTTGCACCGCCAGAGCTCAAGTTCCGAGCTCTGCCAGGCGATGCAACCACCAAGCTCAGTCTTCGAGCTTTGGCAGAGTGGTGCATCAGCCTGAGCTCAGTCTCGAGCTTTGCCAGGTGATGCATTCACCAAGCTCAGTCTTCGAGCTCTGGCAGAATGGTGCATCAGCTTGAGCTCAGTTTGGAGCTCTGCCAAGTGATGCAACCACCAAGCTCAGATTTCGAGCTCTGCCAGGTGATGCAACCACCAAGCTCAGTCTTCGAGCTCTGCCAGGTGATGCAACCATTGAGCTCAGTCTTCGAGCTCTGGCAGAGAAGAAGCAATCGGCAGAGCTCAGTCTTCGAGCTCTGCCAGGCGGTGCCACCTCTCCAGTCGAGAGGTGCAACCGCCTGATCCCAGAATTCTGGGATTTGATCGATTTGATCGTTTTGAGCTCGAATTTTGAATTGGGTTGGGGCCTATAAATACCCCACCCATTCAACACTGAAAAGACACAGACCTATACCGAAATTGTGATCTTTTCTGTGATTCTAAAGAGCTCAAAAGTGTTGTAAAGCCCTTGAGTCTCCTCCTTCTGTTCTTCAAGTTTTCAGCTGTAAAGTGAGGAGAGAAAGGTCTGTAAAGGTTGTCTCCTAAGCCTGTCAAAAGGAGAGAAACTGTAAGAGGGAAGTTTGGCCTTCGCCCATTGAAGGAAGGCACCTAGTTGACGTCGGCAACCTCATCGGTGGAGGAAGCCAAAAGTGGAGTAGGTCAAGGCTGACCGAACCACTCTAAATCTCTGGTTTGCGTTTATTTTCGAGCACTTTATCATTACTGCAAACCTCCCTCGTCACTACTACTCTCTGCGCTTTCACGAACAAGTTCTAAGTGCTGTTCTTCCAATTCTGCATTCAGACGTAAACTCGTATTTTCATACATTACAGTTTACGTTTACGTTTGATTCTGCAAATCTGTTTTCCGTGCTTTTACGAACGGGCTTCCTTGCAGTTTACGCTTACATTTTAATCCTATTAATAACTACAATCTGTCCTCTACGATTTTACAAACGAGTTTCAACATTTAGACGTAAAACTGCATTCAGACGTAAATCGGCTTTCTTCGCTCAATCATCAGATTTCAGTTCACGTTTACGTCTTGGTTTCAACTGCATACTGCCTTCTGCGAGTATACAAACAAGTTTCAAAGTTTAGACGTAAATCTGCGTCTAACTGCGTTTAGACGTAAATCTGCGTTTAGACGTAAAACTGCGTTTAGACGTAAAACTGCGTTTAGACGTAAAACTGCGTTTAGACATAATACTGCGTTTAGACGTAAATCTGCGTTTAGACGTAAAACTACGTTTAGACGTAAAACTGCGTTTAGACGTAAATCTGCGTTTAGACGTAAATCTGCATTTAGACGTAAATCTGAGTTTAGACGCAAAACTGCGCTTAGACGCAAAACTGCGCTTAGACGCAATCTGCGCTTAGACGCAAAACTGCGCTTAGACGCAATCTGCGCTTAGACGCAAACTGCACTTAGATACAAACTGAGAATTTGCTTTTGCATCATAATAGTTTTTGAACAAACGCAGCTTTTGGTTTTAAATTTATTATACGATTTCCGCTGCACTAATTCACCCCCCCCCTCTTAGTGCTCTCGATCCTAACAATTGGTATCAGAGCCAGGTTCACTCTCTAAAGGATTAAAACCCAAGAGAGATGGCATACGCCGGAAACCAAGAGGGGCATTCGATTACACGTCCACCCATGTTCAGTGGGACGGACTACACTTACTGGAAGACCCGAATGAGGATCTTTCTTATTTCTATGGATTTTGAACTATGGAACCTTGTTGAAAATGGATTTTCAAAATCTTCTCTTCCAATGATCGATTGGAACGATTTGGAAAAGAAGGCTTTCGCTCTTAATGCAAAGGCTATGAATGCCTTATTTTGCGCACTAGATAAAAACGAATTTAATCGTGTTTCAACTTGCGAAACTGCTTTTGATATTTGGCACACACTTGAAGTGACCCACGAGGGCACAAGTAGAGTGAAAGAGTCAAAAATCAATCTGTTGCTGCATTCTTTTGAACTTTTTCGAATGAAACCGAGTGAAACCATTGGCGACATGTTTACCCGTTTCACGGATGTCGTCAACGGTTTAAAAGGTCTCGGAAAGAGCTTTTCGGATTTTGAGCTTGTGAATAAGATACTAAGATCCCTTCCTAAGAGTTGGGATCCTAAAGTCACCGCCATTCAAGAGGCAAAAGATCTGCAAAATTTCCCTCTTGAAGAACTAATCGGGTCATTAATGACCTACGAAATGACCTGCAAAGCTCATGAAGAGCAAGAAGACATCCTTCCAAAGAACAGGAAGGATATGGCACTTAAAACTTCTGAATGCCACTTGAGAGAAATCTCAAGTGATGAGGATTGTGACGATGACCTGGCACTTTTGACAAGAAAGTTTAAGAAATTCTTCAAAAGAAACAAGTTTAAAAACGATGTGAAAAATAAACTTGAATCAAAGAAGGACCAAGTAATCTGCTACGAGTGTAAAAAGCCGGGACATTACAAAAGTGATTGTCCCCAAGTCAAGAAAAGAACAACAAAGAAGAAGGCGCTCCAAGCAACATGGGATGATTCGAGCGCATCTGAGGAGGAAGAATCCAACACCGAGCAAGTTGCTCATTACGCCTTTATGGCCATCGAAGAGGAGGTAACGGATTTATTAGATGCTGATTTATCTTTCGATGAATTATTAAATGCCTTCCATGATTTATTTGATGAATGCAAAGTTATAAATAGAAAATACAAGTTGCTAAAAAGGGTACATGATAATCTTACCTGTGAGTTTGATAAATTAAAAGTCGAACATCATGATAGTTTAAACTCATGTATCAAATGTCATGATTTAGAAACCATACAAAAAGAAAACTTGCTGCTTAAGGACACCTTGAAGAAATTCGAGGTTGGTAGCAAGTCATTAAACATGATCCTTACAAACAAGGGTCATGCTCCCAAAAGAAGTGGGATTGGATTTGTGAGGAGTCCTCACCGAAATCCAACTACCTTTGTAAAAGGCCCCATCTTACACGTTCAACACCAAACAAAGTGCAACTTTTGTTGCAAATCTGGACACAAGACACATTGTTGTCCATTCAAGAAAATAAGTCCAAACAAATTAATTTGGGTTCCTAAAGGAACCATGATAAACTCTATGCAACATGATAGAAAATATAGATCTGTTTATGAGGCACCCAAAAGCAAATGGGTACCTAAACGTCATCCTTTCTTGTAGAAAACTAAACAATTGCAAGCTAGGAGCAAGAAATGGTACCTTGATAGTGGATGCTCAAGGCATATGACCGGAGATCCATCTCAATTCTCTAAGCTCTCTAGCATAGACGAAGGATATGTCACCTTCGGAGACAACAACAAGGGTAAAATCATTGGCAAAGGAACCATTGGTAACAAATCCAACCTCTCTATTGAAGATGTTTTACTAGTTGATGGTTTAAAACATAACCTCTTGAGCATTAGTCAATTATGTGATAAAGGATATATTATAAGATTTGAATCTAATGCCTGCATCATTGAAAAACCACACAAAAATATATCTATGATTGCATTAAAACAAAACAAAGTATACACTATTGACATCAATGACTTATGTGATGAAATGTGCTTTGCCGTTATGAATGAGGATGCTTGGCTATGGCATAGAAGATTAGGTCATGCTAGCATGAAACTAATCAATCAAGTATCATCTAGAGAACTTGTAAGAGGAATTCCTCATATCAAGTTCATCAAAGATAATGTATGTGATGCTTGCCAATTAGGTAAGCAAATTAGGGGTAGCTTCAAAGCTAAGAATCAAATAAACACCTCTAGGCCCTTACAATTGATCCATATGGACTTGTTCGGACCAATCTCTACATCGAGTCTAGGAGGTAGCAAATACGCCTTTGTCATTATTGATGACTACAGCAGATATACATGGACCTACTTCTTAAAACAAAAAAATGAATGCTTTAGACATTTTACCAAGTTTTGTAAACTTGTTCAAAATGAGAAGGAATCTATGATTTCGTCAATTAGAAGTGATCACGGTGGAGAATTTCAAAACCATGACTTCCAAGAATTCTGTGAACTCAACGGATACAACCATAACTTCTCTACTCCAAGAAATCCTCAACAAAATGGGGTAGTAGAAAGAAAAAATCGAAATTTGCAAGAAATGGCTAGAACCATGTTGAATGAACATAGCCTACCCAAATATTTTTGGGCCGAAGCTGTAAACACTGCATGTTATATTTTAAATAGAGTCCTAGTAAGACCCTTACTCACCAAAACTCCTTATGAGTTATGGAATAACAAAAAACCCAATGTCTCATATTTTAAAGTCTTTGGGTGTAAGTGTTTTATCTTGAATGAAAAGGATAACTTAGGAAAATTCGATGCTAAATCTGATGAAGGAATTTTTCTTGGTTATTCTTCGGTTTCTAAAGCTTTTCGCATCTTCAATAAAAGAACCTTAATTATTGAAGAATCCATCCATGTCGTTTTCAATGAGATTTCAGAAATTAAGAAAAATGATCTTGATGATGATATTAATTTTGATTCCTTGAATTTAAACGAAACCCCGTCTCCAACTAGCAACTTGGTTGCATCCACTTCCAAAACATCCTTACCCAAGGATTGGAAGTATATAGATGCTCATCCTAAGGAGCTAATCCTAGGAGACACATCAAAAGGGGTTCAAACACGATCTTCTTTTAAAAACTTTTGTGCCAACGCCGCTTTTCTCTCCCAAATTGAACCCAAATGTGTTGTTGAAGCCATGAAAGATGATTCATGGATTATCGCAATGCAAGATGAATTAAATCAATTTGAGAGAAATGAGGTGTGGACGCTTGTTCCTAGGCCAAATGACCATTTAGTAATTGGTACTAAATGGGTCTTTAGAAACAAGCAAGATGAAAATGGTATCGTGGTTAGAAACAAGGCTAGATTAGTGGCCAAAGGTTTCAACCAAGAAGAAGGTATCGATTACGAAGAAACCTTCGCACCTGTGGCTCGATTGGAAGCCATAAGGATGCTCCTTGCCTATGCTAGTTGCAATAATTTTAAGTTATTTCAAATGGATGTTAAAAGCGCTTTTCTAAATGGTTTCATTTCCGAAGAAGTTTATGTTGAACAACCTCCTGGATTTGAAAATAATGGCTACCCTAATCATGTGTTTAGATTAACTAAAGCTCTCTATGGTTTAAAGCAAGCCCCAAGGGCTTGGTATGAGAGACTTAGCTCTTTTCTCATTGAAAATAATTTCGTAAAAGGCAAGGTTGATACTACATTGTTTATCAAGAATTTTGAAAATGATTTTCTCATTGTTCAGATTTATGTTGATGACATTATCTTTGGTTCTACAAATGAATCTCTTTGTGAATCCTTTTCGAAAACTATGAGTCATGAATTCGAAATGAGTCTAATGGGAGAGTTAACATTCTTCTTAGGCCTACAAATCAAACAACTAAGCAATGGCATCTTTATTAGTCAAACCAAATATGCTGTAAGTTTGCTAAAGAAGTTCAAAATGAATAATTCAAAAGCCATTGACACTCCTATGAGCACCTCCACTAAGTTAGAAATTGATGAGAATGGAGAAAGCTTCGATCAAAAAACCTATAGGGGTATGATAGGAAGTTTACTTTACCTCACTGCCACCAGACCAGACATTATGTTCAGTGTAGGACTTTGTGCTAGATTTCAATCAGACCCTAAGATATCTCATCTTAAAGCTGTCAAAAGAATACTCAGATATCTTAATGGAACTACCAATCTAGGATTATGGTACCCAAAAACAGAAAATTTTGAATTAACAGCCTATGCTGATGCGGACTTCGCTGGCTGTAAACTAGACAGAAAAAGCACATCAGGATCATGTCAATTTTTAGGACATGCCCTTGTATCCTGGTCATCTAAGAAACAAAACTCGGTTGCCCTATCAACAACCGAAGCTGAATACATTGCAGCAAGTGCATGCTGTGCACAAGTTGTATGGATGAAAAACACTTTAGAAGATTACAAAGTGAATCTTAAAGATATTCCCATTAAATGTGATAACACGAGTGCAATATGCTTAACTAAAAATCCTATACAACACTCAAGAACAAAACACATTGATATTAGACATCACTTTATACGTGATCATGTCACTAATCATGACGTGACCATAGAGTTTATTGATACCAAACATCAACTGGCTGATATCTTCACAAAACCCCTATGTGAAGAACAATTTGATTACATAAGAAGAGAATTAGGTATGTTGATGTGTCCAAATACTTAAACTAGTTAAAATTATCTTTCGGATGTTATTACTATTACATGCCTTGACAACGCTTGATCAAATAAAATGTTGCAAATTATGTGACAAATATTTTTAACCAAATGCATGTAAAAAGTTCATTTTTCGGGTTGTATGCTAAAAATGGGATGTTCCCGTACACTCTTATGAAAACTCGTTGGAAAATGACTTTCCTCCGTCAAAGCAAAAACAATAAAGAGATATATGTGTCATGACTTCCTTTATATGCTCGATAATGCTATCATGCTTTTTATTGATGACAAAGGGGGAGAAAAATATGAATTGATAAACACTATGTCATAGCTGAACTGCCATAATCATATCTATGTCATAGTTGCAAATACTTGAGTGATGCTATAAACAATGTTATGCCATTCTTGCATCACCAAGAGATATGTGAACATGTACTATAGTTTGCATCATATCTTGATTTGATATTGTGAAGAAAATGCAAACTTACTAGAAAATCTCAAATGTAAGCATCATGTAAAAAGTCCTTCGTAGCTTTATATGATTGCATGATGAATGGTTACAAACACTATCATACAAACTTGATGATGTATGTCATGCCTTGACATAATTCTTGAAGAGATACATCATGATAGGCATCATGATGGAAGTATTGATAAGTTTAACTGATCTAACTTATCAATACGTCACTTGAATTCTTAGGTCTTGAATTCAAGGTTGACTTATCTCAACTATGGCATATAGATAGGGGGAGTTAAGGATAACTCCTTTATCAATTGATTGTCATCATCAAAAAGGGGGAGATTGTTGAATCTCGGATTTTGATGATGAAGTCAATTGTCATTTGTTATCTAATCTATGTGTTGAGATAAGTGTGCAGGATTAACTACGATGAGATTAAGACAAGCAGCAGGAGTTGCGCCGGAGTCAAGATTATGATCACGTTGGGAGTTCGAGAGTTCGACGGAAGTTCGGACGGTCGTCGGAGGTTCAGAGAGAACAGATCCGAGAAGTCCAGAAGCTTGCCAAGCGAAGCTCGTCGGAACTCGCCAAGTGGATCGTCGCAAAGTCCAGGAGTATGCCGGATGTCCGCAGAAGGATCACCGAGGGTTATCGGTTGATCGACGGAAGTTGGCCGGAAACTCGCCGGAAGAAGCGATTGACGCATCGGAGCAAGCTGCAGAAGTTGTCTTAGAGATAATCGTAGTTAGCACGATGATTAAGCAGGAAAATGGGAGGTGATCCCATTAGCTTAATCTTGGGGCAATTGGGCCCCTGAAAAGATTCAAAGTGGGTCGAATGGAGTGAACCATTCGGACCCTGATTGCACCAGGAGGTGCAACCGCCCCAGCTAGGAGGTGCAACCGCCTGGGCTGTGGGGTTGAGAGGTGCAACCGCCCCAGCCAGGAGGTGCAACCGCTTGGGCTGTGGGGCTGGGAGGTGCAACCGCCCCAGCCAGGAGGTGCAACCGCCAGGGTTGCAAGGCTGGGAGGTGCAACCGCTCCAGCCAAGAGGTTGCACCGCCAGAGCTCAAGTTCCGAGCTCTGCCAGGCGATGCAACCACCAAGCTCAGTCTTCGAGCTTTGGCAGAGTGGTGCATCAGCCTGAGCTCAGTCTCGAGCTTTGCCAGGTGATGCATTCACCAAGCTCAGTCTTCGAGCTCTGGCAGAATGGTGCATCAGCTTGAGCTCAGTTTGGAGCTCTGCCAAGTGATGCAACCACCAAGCTCAGATTTCGAGATCTGCCAGGTGATGCAACCACCAAGCTCAGTCTTCGAGCTCTGCCAGGTGATGCAACCATTGAGCTCAGTCTTCGAGCTCTGGCAGAGAAGAAGCAATCGGCAGAGCTCAGTCTTCGAGCTCTGCCAGGCGGTGCCACCTCTCCAGTCGAGAGGTGCAACCGCCTGATCCCAGAATTCTGGGATTTGATCGATTTGATCGTTTTGAGCTCGAATTTTGAATTGGGTTGGGGCCTATAAATACCCCACCCATTCAGCACTGAAAAGACACAGACCTATACCGAAATTGTGATCTTTTCTGTGATTCTAAAGAGCTCAAAAGTGTTGTAAAGCCCTTGAGTCTCCTCCTTCTGTTCTTCAAGTTTTCAACTGTAAAGTGAGGAGAGAAAGGTCTGTAAAGGTTGTCTCCTAAGCCTGTCAAAAGGAGAGAAACTGTAAGAGGGAAGTTTGGCCTTCGCCCATTGAAGGAAGGCACCTAGTTGACGTCGGCAACCTCATCGGTGGAGGAAGCCAAAAGTGGAGTAGGTCAAGGCTGACCGAACCACTCTAAATCTCTGGTTTGCGTTTATTTTCGAGCACTTTATCATTACTGCAAACCTCCCTCGTCACTACTGCTCTCTGCGCTTTCACGAACAAGTTCTAAGTGCTGTTCTTCCAATTCTGCATTCAGACGTAAACTCGTATTTTCATACATTACAGTTTACGTTTACGTTTGATTCTGCAAATCTATTTTCCGTGCTTTTACGAACGGGCTTCCTTGCAGTTTACGCTTACATTTTAATCCTATTAATAACTGCAATCTGTCCTCTACGATTTTACAAACGAGTTTTAACATTTAGACGTAAAACTGCATTCAGACGTAAATCGGCTTTCTTCGCTCAATCATCAGATTTCAGTTCACGTTTACGTCTTGGTTTCAACTGCATACTGCCTTCTGCGAGTATACAAACAAGTTTCAAAGTTTAGACGTAAATCTACGTCTAACTGCGTTTAGACGTAAATCTGCGTTTAGACGTAAAACTGCGTTTAGACGTAAAACTGCGTTTAGACGTAAAACTGCGTTTAGACATAATACTGCGTTTAGACGTAAATCTGCGTTTAGACGTAAAACTACGTTTAGACGTAAAACTGCGTTTAGACGTAAATCTGCGTTTAGACGTAAATCTGCATTTAGACGTAAATCTGAGTTTAGACGCAAAACTGCGCTTAGACGCAAAACTGCGCTTAGACGCAATCTGCGCTTAGACGCAAAACTGCGCTTAGACGCAATCTGCGCTTAGACGCAAACTGCACTTAGATACAAACTGAGAATTTGCTTTTGCATCATAATAGTTTTTGAACAAACGCAGCTTTTGGTTTTAAATTTATTATACGATTTCCGCTGCACTAATTCACCCCCCCCCTCTTAGTGCTCTCGATCCTAACAATCTCAGCACCCAGGAACCCCCCGGGTGGCACATGGCTGGATGGGGCTTCGGTTATATACCGGGCGTTGAACACTCTTTCGCAAGTTCGCACGTGACCTTTACGGGAACTTGGTTTTGCGCCCGGGACTAGGTGAGCGGCTGTTTGTGGTCTTGCAGCTGTTCGTTCATCCTTGAAAGCCTTGTTTTTCTCCCTCTCCCTCTTTTCTCTTGTGCACACAAGGTGTTCGACGATTTGCTTGTAAAGCTTCCCTTTTCGCGAGACATCGGGACTTGTCCGTTGTTCGTTCTTTCGATCTAACTTTTTTTCTCTTTTACAGGTCCTTTGGGACCTGTGAGAGGTTACAAAGTGGCTGATCCTTGCGGAGCAAGATCGCAAGGGCGAAGCGCGACTTAGGCAATGCAAGCTAAGTTCGCGTCTTTGCCACACGGGTGACTCGCGACTTAGGCAACGCAAGCTAAGTTCGAGTCTTTGGCCGCAAGGGTGCCTCACGCCTTAGGCAATTCCAGCTAAGGTCGTGACAGCCTGGCCTCAGTCTCCAGTGAGACTGGGCGGTGTAACCGCCCCTAACAGGTGGTAGCACCGCCAGGGCTCAGTCTCCGAGCGAGACTGGGCGGTGCAACCTCCCCAGGCAGGCGGTGGCACCGCTAGGGCTCAGTCTCCGAGTGAGACTGGGCGGTGCAACCACCCTTGTCAAACGATGGCACCGCCTAGAAGCTCAGTCTCCGAGCTGCCAAGCGGTTGTACCGCCCCAGTTAGGAGGTGGTACCGCCAGGACCCCAGAAATCCGAGAAAAGACATTTTTGAGCTCCAAATTCAAACTAGTTTGGGGCCTATATATACCCCACCCTTTCCTGCATGAAAGGGCACCGAAAATCCAATCTTACTCTATGATTTTTAGAGCTCAAAAGTGTTGTAAAGGCTAGAAGTTCTCCTCCCTCTTTTTCCAAGTTTTGATCTTTAAAGAGAGGAAAGAAAAGTTTGTAAGAGTTGTCTCCTAAGCCCGTCAAAAGGAGTGAAACTGTAAAATGGTGGTTGGTCTTCGCCTATTGAAGGAAGGCCTCTAGTGGACGTCGGTGACCTCATTGGTGGAGGAAGCCAAAAGTGTATGTAGGTCAAGATTGACCGAACCACTCTAAATCTCGGTTTGCATTTACTTTGAGCATTTTATCTTTACTGCAAACCTCCTCAATAGCTTACTGCCTTCTACTCTTTTACAAACTCACTTTCAAGTTACGTTTCCAACAATGGTTTTATGTCGAAAATCGGTTTTATCGTACGAACATCATATTTCAGTTTGCGCTTACATTTCGATTTTTATCTTAATTGTAAACTTCCTGCCTTACTTTACTTCAAATACATTTCTGTAAGCTTTCAAAGTTATTATCAGCATGAAATGACTTTTACGTCGGAATCGGATTTCAACAAACGAATGCAGTTTTAATCGTCAAAAGTTTTCCGCTACACTAATTCACCCCCCCCCCCCCCCCATCTTAGTGCTCTTGATCCTAACAAGTGTTTTTACTTGCAAGGATTTGTTTCACATACATATCTTGATCCTTGTAAAAATGGAACATGATTTAATCTCTCATCGATTTTAACTTCATTCAAAGTAAACTCACAAATAGCTGTTATCACAAATAGCCTTCCTCCTTCATAAAAAAAGATAATGACAAATGAAAAGGAAGAAGTATCAAAACCTATCTCCTTGTCATGTTTTCCTTGAGATGTTTGCATAATTAGTATCCTATCACTCACTATTGGAAAATGACATGAACCTAGTTATGGCATGAATAAAATTGCACTTATGCTTAAAAATTATTTATATCATTTTCCTTTTTGTTGATGACAAAGGGGGAGAGATATATGAATTGATGCTATGACTATGCCATGCTTGCATCATCGAAAATATATGAATTGATGATAACTAAGATTGCCATATTTGCATTATGCCATGCTTGCATCATATTAAGATATCAAGAACTTGCATTGTAATTTTACGTGTTGATATCTTATGTTGAACTACTACAATCATTCATATTTGAAATGCAAAACTTGAGAATGGATGTCAAGTCTTGACATCATTTTCAGTAAGATAAATCATGATAGGAATCATGATAGGAGTAATTGATAAGGTTAAGAGTTCTTAACTTATCAATAAGTCTATTGATTACAAAGGCCTTGAATTCAAGAATGACTTATCTCAAGTACGGCATATAGATAGGGGGAGTTAAGGTTAACTCCGTTATCAATTGATTGTCATCATCAAAAAGGGGGAGATTGTTGTATCTCGGATTTTGATGATGAAGTCAATTGTCATTTGTTATCTAATCCATATTTTAGATAAGTGTGTAGGATTAACTACGATGAAAGTAAGACATGCAGCAGGAGTAGAGCCGGAGTCAAAGACTATGATCACGTTGGGAGTTCGAGAGCTCGACGGAAGTCCGGACGGTCGTCGGAGATTCTGCGGGAACAAATCCGAGAAGTCCAGGAGCTTGCCAAAAGAAGCTCTTCGGAACTCACCATGTGGATCATCACAAGTCCAGGAGTTTGTCGGAAGTCCATCGGAGCATCACCGAAGGTTCGTCGGATGTTCGCCGGAAGAAGCAATTGACGCACCGGAGCAAGCTATAGTAAATATCTTAAGAATTGTTGTAGTTAGCATGTAGATTAAGTTAGGAATGGGAGGAGATCCCATTAACTTAATCTTAGGGCAATTGGGCCCTTGACAGACCCAAATTGGGCCAAATGGATCATCCCATTCGGACCAGAATTCCTACTAGGCGGTGGCACCGCCCAGGAGAGGGTCTCCAAGGAAAGCTGGGCGGTGCAACCGCCCCATGCAAGCGGTGGCACCGCCTGGGCTCAGTCTCCGAGCAAGACTGGGCAGTGCAACCACCCCTGACAGGCGGTGGTATCGCCAGGGCTCAGTCTCCAAGCGAGACTGGATAGTGCAACCGCCCCTGTCAGGCGGTGGCAACGCCCAGAAGCTCAGTCTCTGAGCTGCCAGGCGATTGTACCGCCCTAGTCAAGAGTTGGTACTACTAGAACCCTGATAATCCGGGAAAAGACATATTTGAGCTCCAAATTCAAACTAGTTTGGGGCCTATATATACCCCACCCTTTCCTGTATGAAAGGGCACCGAAAATCCAATTATACTCTGTGATTTTTAGAGCTCAAAAGTGTTTTAAAGGCTAGAAGTTCTCCTCCCTCTTTTTCCAAAATTTGATCTTTCAAGAGAGGAGAGAAAAGTTTGTATAGGTTGTCTCCTAAGCCCATCAAAAGGAGTGAAACTATAAAAGGATGGTTGGCCTTTGCCTATTGAAGGAAGGCCTCTAGTGGATGTCGGTGACCTCATTGGTGGAGGAAGCCAAAAGTGGATAAAGGTCAAGATTGACCGAACCACTCTAAATCTCGGTTTGCATTTACTTTGAGCATTTTATCTTTATTGCAAACCTCCTCAATAGCTTACTGCCTTCTACTCTTTTACAAACTCACTTTCAAGTTAAGTTTCTGAAAACGGTTTTACGTCGGAAATCGGTTTTATCGTATGAACATCATATTTCAGTTTGCGCTTACATTCCGATTTCTATCTTAACTGCAAACTTCCTGCCTTACTTTACTTCAAATACATTTTCGTAAGCTTTCAAAGTTATTATCTGCATGAAACGACTTTTATGTCGGAATCGGATTTCAACATACGAACGCAGTTTTAATCGTCAAAAGTTTTCCGCTACACTAATTCAAACCCCCCCCCCCTCTTAGTGCTCTTAATCCTAACAATGCCAAGGATATCAGAGTTGTAGAGGTCAAATGGTCGATTGAGCAATAGGCCACAAGAGAGGACGATGCACCGAAGAATCAGATGAAGCGTCGATGGACCAATGACATACCGGACAACATGATTCAAGTTTAGTAATAATTATCTTGATCGAAGTGTGTTTTTATATATGCAATATTAACTACGAAAGGAAGGCATAAAATAAAATGAAGTCCCGGAGTCAAGAATGCGATTTCGTTGGGAGTTCGAGAGTTCGTCGGAAGTCCGGATATTCGTCGGATATTCTACCGAAACCAACCAAGAAGTCTTGGAGCTTGCTAAAGAAGCTCATCAGAACTCACCAAGAATATCGTCGTGAAGTCTAGGAGCTTATTTGGAGTCCATTGGAACATTACAGAGAGATTATCGGAAGTTCGCCGGAAGATCGTCGGAAGCTCGCCGGAAGCTTGCTAGAAGAAACTAGACTTACGGACTTGTTTAGCTTAGGAAATGTATTAGAATTCGTAGTTAGCAAATAATTGGGATTGGAATTGGTCCAACCCCATTAGGGGCCAGTTAGGCCCATTTAAGAACTGTGTTGGGCCCAATTAAAATGCCCAAATAGTGTCCCAAGAGGTGACACTATCATGCCACAATCTTCGAGACTGTGTCAAGTGGTGGTACCGCCAGTTTGGGCTATGGAATCACCGTTAGTAGGTGCCAAGCGGTGGTACTGCCAGTCTAGGCGGTGGTATCTCCTAGTGGTAGGGAGCCAAGCAGTGGTACCGCCCAGTGCAGTGTTAGTGTTAGACTGACACTAGTGGTGTTACCGCCCAACACAGGCGATGGTACTGCCCGAACCTAGGAAACCTAGGATGAGATGTTTTTAGGCTCTAAGTTTGAATCAACTTATGGTTGTTAGGATCAAGAGCACTAAGAGGGGGGGGGTGAATTAGTGTAGTGGAAAACTTTCATCGGTTCAAAATGACTTCGTATGAAAACCATTTCGAAAAGATCTTTAACTTGAGAGCAAATGGAAGTATAGTTGATGTAAAGCAACGGAGGTAATTTACAGTTAAGATAAAGAGCAGAATATAAATTCATACAAAGATTTAGAGTGGTTCGGTCAATCTTGACCTACATCCACTTTTGGTTTCCTCCTCCAATGAGGTCACTGACGTCCACTAGAGGCCTTCCTTCAATAGGCGAAGGTCAACCACCCTTTTATAGCTTTTCTCCTTTTGATGGGCTTAGGAAACAACCCTTACAAGTTTTCACTCCTCTCTTGAATAATCAAGACTTAGAAAGAAAAGAGGGAGAGGAACTCTAACCTTTTACAAAACTTTTAAGCTCTCAAATACTTAGAATAAAAGCAAGCTTTCGGTTGCCCTTTCATACAGAAAAGGGTGGGGTTTATATAGGCCCCAATCAGTTTGAATTCGGAGCTCAAAAGTGTCCATTCCTGGATTTTCGGGGTCCTGGCGGTACCACTGCCATAACTGGGCGATACTACCATCTGTCATCTATCACTAAGCGATACTATCGCTCAGTCTGGGCTGTACTACCGCCTGACATCGCTCGGAGATCGAGCTCAGGCGGTACCACTACCTAACAAGGGTGGTACCACCACTGGTAGTAATAACTGCTGGCGATACCACCGCTTGACAGGGGTGGTACTACTGCCCAGAACTCTTGGGAGATCGAGTCTCCTAGGCGATGCCACCGTCGGCCAAGAATTCTGGGTCCGAATGGGCTAATCCAATCGGCCCAATTTAGGTATGCCAAGGGCCTAGTTGGTCCCAGATTAAGTTAATGGGATCACCTCCCAATCCTAACTTAATCTATATGCTAACTATGACAATTAAGATATCAATTTTGTAGATCGTGTTCCGGTGCGTCAATCACTTCTTCCGGCGAGCTTCTGGTGAACTTCTAGCGAACATCCGACGAACCCTCGGTGATGCTCCAATGGACTCCCGGCAAACTCCTAGACTTGCGACGATCCTCTTGGCAAGTTCCAACGCACTTCTTTGGCAAGCTCCTAAACTTCTCAAATTATTCCTACAGAACCTCCGACAACCGTCCGGACTTCCGACGAACTCTCGAACCCCTAACGTGATCTTGGTCTTGACTTTGGCTTAACACCTGCTGCATATCTTACTGCCATCATAGTTAATCCTACACACTTAAAATATACTTTGATATAGACAATTAATACTAAGCATTAATCAAATTTTTCGGTATGTCATTGGTCCCTCGATGCTTTGTCCGATTCTTCGGTGCATCATCCTCTCTTACAGCCTATTGCCCAATTAGCCAATTGACTCCGCAACTCTGATATCCTTGGCACAATATCCACTCTTCTTGGCTCGATGCCTGAATCCATAGTGTTAGGATTGAGAGCACTAAGAGGGGGGGGGTGAATTAGTGTAGCGGAAATCTTACAGCGATTAAAACCGAAAGGTGCGTTCGTTCGATAAAATCTATTATGATGCAAAAGCCGATTCACAATTTGTCTCTAAGGGCAGTTTACGCAGTTTGCGTCTAAATGTAGTTTTGCGTCTAAATGCAGTTTGCGTCTAAATGCATATTGCGTCTAAGCGCAGTTTGCATCTAAGCGCAGTTTGCGTCTAAGCGCAGATTGCGTCTAAGCACAGTTTACGTCTAAACCAAGTTTACGTCTAAATACAGTTTGCGCCTAAACGCAGTTTTGCGTCTAAACACAGTTTTACGTCTAAACGCAGTTTTGCGTCTAAACTCAGTTTACGTCTAAACGTAGTTTTACGTCCAAACTCAGTTTGCGTCTAAAAGTAGTTTACGTCTAAAACACAGTTTTATGTCTAAACACAGTTTGCATAGTTTGCGTCTAAACAGAGTTTTGCGTCTAAACTCAATTTACGTCTAAACACAATTTTACGTCTAAACGCAGTTTGCGTCTAAACGCAGTTTTACGTCTAAATGTAGTTTTACGTTTAAAAGAAGTTTACGTCCAAAACACAGTTTTATGTTTAAACACAGTTTGCGCAGTTTACGTTTAAACGCAGTTTTACGTCTAAACGTAGTTTGCATCTAAACGCAGTTTTACGTCTAAACGCAGTTTGCGTCTAAAACAGTTTCAAAGGGATCTAAACTTAGAAGCTAGTTCATAAAAGTACAGAAGACAGTTTTGCAGAATCAAAACACAAACGTAAGCTGATCGTACGAAAAACACAGATTTACGTCTGAATGCAGATTCGAAAAGATCAGCACTTAGAACTTGTTCGTAAAGGCGCAGAGAGCAGTAGTTATGTAGGAGGTTTGCAGTAATGATAAGGTACTCGAAATAAAAGCAAACTAGAGATTTAGAGTGGTTCGGTCAGTCTTGACCTACTCCACTTTTGGCTTCATCCTCCGACGAGGTCACCGACATCAACTAGCTGCCTTCCTTCAATGGGCGAAGGCCAACTACCCTTTTACAGTTTCACTCCTTTTGATGGGCTCAGGAGACAACCCTTACAGATCCTTTCTCTCCTCTCTTTACAACTCAAGACTTGAAGAACAGAAAGAGGAGAACTTTTGGACTTTACACAAATTTGAGCTCTTAGAATCACTGAAAAGATCAAGAATTTGGTGTGGATCTGTATCTTTTCAGTGCTGAATGGGTGGGGTATTTATAGGCCCCAACCCAGTTCAAATTTGGAGCTCAAAACGATCAAATCCCGGAATTCCGGGATCAGGCGGTTGCACCTCCTGACTGGAGAGGTTGCACCACCTGGCAGAGCTCGAAGACTAAGCCTCTGGGCGGTGCCACCTCTGTCAGAGGCGGTTGCACCTCTCTGCCAGAGCTCGAAGACCGAGCTCAGGCAGTTGCACCTCCTGACTGGAGAGGTTGCACCGCCTGGCAGAGCTCGAAACTTGAGCTTTGGCGGTGCTACCTCCTGACAAAGGAGGTTGCACCGCCCAGTCTCGCTCGGAGACTGAGCCCTGGGCGGTTGCACCTCTTGGCTGGGGCGGTTGCACCGCCCAGTCTCGCTGGGAGACATAGCCTGGGCGGTGCCACCTCCAACCCTAGCGGTGCCACCTCTTTTACTATTTCAGCTTACTTGGTTTGGCTCCAAACGTGGCCCAAACCAGTCCGAACTTGAGCCTAATTGGCCACTACTTGGGTTATAGGATTAACACCTAATCCTAACCCTAATTAACGTGCTAACTATGAATTTAAAGACATTTTCTAAGCTATTACAAAGTCCGCAAGTCAAGACTTCTTCTGGCGAGCTTCCGGCAAACTTCCGACGGTCTTCCGATGAACTCTCGGAAACCATTCTGCGGACTCCCGGCAAGCTCCTAGACTTCACAATTTGATCTTAGCGAGTTCCAATGAGCTTCTTCGGCAAGCTCCGATCTTTCTCGGCGAGCTCCGGTAGCATTCCCGACGAACCTTCGGACTTCCGTCGAACTCTCGAACTCGCAACAAATCCTTCGCGCTTGACTCCGACACTTTGTTTCGCTTTATGTCTTCATCGTTATCATAGTTAATCCTGCACAACAAAAACAAAACTTCGATCGAGACAATTAATCCTAAGCAATTAACCAAGTTGTTCGACATGTCATTGGTCCCTCGACGCTTCGTCCGATTCTTCGGCGCATCGTCCTCTCCTACAGCCTATTGCCCAATCGGCCAGTTGACTCCGCAACTTCGATATCCTTGGCACAATACCCGCTCTTCTTGGCCCGATGCCCGATTCCACGGCCCGAAGCCTTCTGTCGATACGTCGACCGATCTACCGGCCCGACGTCCAATCTTCTGACATGTTCCTCCAGCACAACATGATTTTCCTGCTTTAATTATCTCATCCTGATCGAAGCGTCCTGCATCACTCAAAACATAGATTAAATCATAAACATATATCAAGTAGTTTCATCATCAAAATACGAGATTCAACACATAGCCCGAAGCCTTCTGTCGGTACGTCGACCATTCCTCCAACCCGACATCTAATCTTATGACATGTTTTCCTCCGGCACAACATGATTTATCTTGCTTTAATTATCTCATCCTGATCGAAGGATCCTGCGTCACTCAAAACACAGATTAAAACATAAACACATATCGATTGGTTTCATCATCAAAATACGAGATTCAATAGAGGCCTATAAATACCCCTCTCATCCCTAGTTAACACACACAAGACTTAAGAGCAAAAATAGAAAGAAACACTTCTACAATTTTGTGAACTCCTCTCAAAATTTCTAAGTGTTAGAATAGTTTGAGAGAGGAGTAAGTGGGGGGTGTAAGGGTTATCTCCTAAACCTAGTAAAATGAGAATCGAGTTGTAAAAGGTGGTTGGTCTTCGCCTATTGAAGGAAGACCAATAGTAGATGCCGGTGGCCTCGACGGAAGAGGAATCGGCAGAGTGGATGTAGGTCACGATGACCGAACCACTATAAGAATCTGGTTTGCGTTTCCTTTAAGCACTTTACTTTTATAGCAAACTATCTCTCCTCTTTACTGTTCTTTTACTATGCCTACACTCACATATGCTTTCAAGTTTTCGAAAACGTATTTAATTGCAACGAAGTTTTGAACCAACGTAATTTTTATTGCTACACTAATTAACCCCCCCCTCCCCTCCTCTTAGTGCCGCTCTTGATCTAAACAGTTGGTATCAGAGCCTCATTTTCTCATTTGGTTTAACACTCAATGAGAAAAGACTCTTTTCGGCTTTTAAGAGGGTCACTCTCTCATTCGTCCTCCCTTGTTCAATGGGACAAACTATACATATTGGAAAACTCGAATGAGAGTTTTCTTAATTTCTTTGGATTTAAATTTATGGAGTTTTGTGGAAAATGATTTTCGAATGTCTTCTCTTCCAATGAACCATTGGAATGATTTGGAGAAGAAGACGTTTTCCTTAAATACTAGAGCTATGAATGCTCTATTTTGTGCCTTAGATAAAAATAAATTCAATCGGATTTTTTTGTGCGAAACAGCTTTTGATATTTGGCACATTCTCGAAATCACACACGAAGGCACGAATAGAGTTAAATAGTCTAAAGTCAATCTTTTATTACACGATTTTGAACTTTTTCGAATGAAGCCTAGCGAAACCACTGTTGACATGTACACCCATTTTACGGATGTCGTCAATGGTTTAAAAGCTCTTGGCAAATACTTTTCTAATTTTGAACTCGTTAACAAGATTTTATGATCATTTTCTAAAAATTGGGATTCGAAAATAACGGCTATTCAAGAATAAAAAAATTTGAATACTTTTTTGATCGAAGAACTTATCGGGTCTTTAATGACCTATGAAATGACGTGCAATGCACGTAATGTACTTGAGAACTACCTTCCAAAGAACAGGAATGATTTCGGACAATGAATAATCGAAGACCACTCGACCATAAGCTCAAGTGATGATGAACTTTAACTCATTACTATGAAATTTAAAAAGTTCATGAAACAAAAATTAAAGAACAAAAAGAACGCAACTACTTATTATAAACGCAAGAAGAGGGAAGCACTTTGGGATGAATCGAGCTCCTCCGAAGATGAGGAGAAAATCAACAAAGGCAATGTGTCATACTATGCCTTAACGGCTTTCTACAATGAGGTAAACAACTCAAACGAAACTACTTTAATTTATTTTGAAATTACATAATATTTTTCATGAGTTGTTCTTAAATTAGTTTAGAATAATTACATGTTTAATAAATAAAAATACAAAAAATTAGGAATCATGCTTATCATGTTAGTAATTTTGAAAATAATAATAAAAATTATATGTTTTATGTTAAAGGAATAAAATGTTATATTTAAATCTAATGATAATCATATGTATGTTTTTCATGCAGAAATAATGTATATCATGTTGATTTCCATATTGTTTCTCGATTTTGATTGAAGATGCTTCATGTTTAATGAAATCATGCTTAATGATTTAATGATGCATAATGATGTAATGATGTAATGGAAATGTTAAAAAGTCTTGGTATCATGCTTGACAATTTTATAATTATGTATGGTGATTTGAAGTAATAATGATTTTTGGGTTTATTGAGCTTGATGATTTCTATGATTTTCATATTATTTTCCAATTATAAATAATGAAGCATGGCCTTTGTATGAAAGACTTGAACATGAAATCAATCACAAAATTTGGAACAAAAAGAACTTGAGCTATTTTTATTATATCTATGGTGCTTTCATTAAATGATCCGAAAATTGATTTTGATGATCATTTTGGATTTGACAATTTTTTTTCATATTTAACCAAACACTTAATTTATTCATGTTTATGACATGAGATGTATTTTATATGAATCATTTTGTTCTCATATGATTTTATAGTCTAAAGAAGAAAATTATCATAATGAATCTATGAATCTCTTGGAGTATGTAGATTTTGATGATTTTACATGATGATTTTGGATTTCTTTTCAATTGATTTGTTTTAATAATAAGATGATATATCCAATTGAATCATTTTTTGAAATTTATAACTTGAGATTTCTTATGCACGAATCAAGATCTCCTATGTTTCTTTTATCCATTTATGAAAAGAAGAGATTTGATAAAATAAATCATGTCTTATGGCATTCATGATTTGATATTATTATCTTTCATGACATGATGTGTAAATTTCTTTGTATTTTTGGTTGTAAACCTCATGTTATAAGTAGAGTATTGATGTAAAAATTGTATTCTTCCACTCTACTTCTTCCTTGATTACAACAAAGGGGAGAAAGAAATTTGCTAGTTTGAATGTTAAATTTAACCAAATTGCAAAAGATGCATAAACTATCCTTATACATTCTTTTTCGGATCATGATCTTGATTTCTCAAATTTTAAACTTGAATCTTCTTTTTGAATCAAGATTATTTTTCCTATCATGCTTTCTTGTCAAAAATGATATATAATCTTTTGACATTCATTTTTGTTGTTTACTTTTGTCCTGCTTTGAAAATTATTGTAAAGGAAAAAGAATTACAATATTGTATCCTTTCCTTATTTTTGACATTGACAAAGGGGGAGAAATATTGCTAGCTCATCTTGCAAAATTTAGAAATTTGCATTTTGCAAAGGAAACAAAATTGCTAGCTCAAACATTACAAAGGAAGCAAAAATTTGCTAGCTTGCAAATTGAATGGAGAAAGAAGTGCTATCTTGATTATCTCAAGAAGCAAAACATGCTAACTTGCACATCTAACATGATGATAAAACTAAAGATTATGCTTAGTATGCGATGATGTGAACTAATATCCAAACACTTAAAAGTTACACTTCTCCTTTTTGTTGATGGCAAAGGGGGAGAAGTATGATCATGTTATGGATGATGACATGTTGCAAATATTCATAATGAAATTTGCAATGACTTGGATTCAGCTTGGATTCAAGGTTCTATCAATATGACATATGAGGAGTTTGTTTAAACTCCAGGAGTTAAGTTTAATTCCGTCATCAATTGGTTGTCATTATCAAAAAGGGGAAGATTGTTGAATCTCGGATTTTGATGATGAAGCCAATTAATAAGTGTAGATGATTTAATCTGCATTTTAAGTGACATAGGATGCTTCGATCAGGGAGAGACAATTAAAGTAGAAAAAATCATGTTGGGCTAGAGGAAAATGTTAGAAGATTAGACGTCGGGTTGGAGGATCAGTTGACATATCGACAGAAGGCTTCGGGCCATGGATTCGGGCATCGAGCCAAGAAGAGCCAATATTGCACCAAGGATATCAGAGTTGTGTAGGTCAACTGGCCGATTGGGCAATAGGCCGCAAGAGAGGACGATGCGCCGAAAAATTGGACGAAGCGTCGATGGACCAATGACATGCTGGACAACATGATTCAAGCTTAGTAATAATTGCATAGATCAAAGTGTATTTTTATATGTGCAGGATTAACTATGATTGCAAGGCATAAAGCGAAATAAAGTCTCGGAGTCAAGAACGTGATTTCGTTGGGAGTTCGAGAGTTCGTCGGAAGTCCGGACGTTCGTCAAAAATTCTACCGAAACCAACCGAGAAGTCCAGGAGCTTGCCAAATAAGGTCGTCGGAACTTGCCAAGAAGATCATCATGAAGTCTAGGAGCTTGTCAGGAGTCCATTGGAACATTTCCGAGAGATCGTCGGAAGTTCGCCGGAAGATCACCGGAAGCTCGCCGGAAGAAACTAGACTTACGAACTTGTTTAACTTAGGAAATATCTTAGAATTCGTAGTTAGTATATAATTAGGATTGTAATTGGGCCAACCCAATTAAGGACCAATTGGGCTAATGTAAGAACTATGTTGGGCCCAATGAAAAGGCCCAAAGAATGCCCCAAGAGGTGATACCGTTGTGACATAGTCTCCGAGACTGTGTTAGGTGGTGGTACCGCCAGTCTGGGCAATGGAACCGCCTTTGGCAAGGTGCTAGGCAGTGGTACCGCCAGTCTAGGTGGTGGTACCGCCCAATGGTAGGGAACCAGGCGGTGGTACGACCAGACTGGACGGTGGTACCACCCAGTGCAGTGTTAGCGTCAAACTGACAATAGCGGTGGTACCACCCAGCACAAGTGGTGGTACTGCCCTAACCTAGGAAACCCAAGATGAGATGTTTTTAAACTCTAAGTTTGAATCTGTTAGGATCGAGAGCACTAAGAGGGGGGGGGGGGTGAATTAGTGCAGCGGAAATCTTACAGCAATTAAAAAGCTAAAGCTGCGTTCGTCCGATAAAAAATGATTTCGATATAAAAGCAGAATCATAGTGTAGTTTGCGTCTAAGCGCAGTTTTGCGTCTAAGTGCAGTTTGCGTCTAAACACTATTTGCGTCTAAGCGCAGTTTGCGTCTAAACTCAGTTTTACGTCCAAACGCAGTTTTACGTCAAAACGCAGTTTTACGTCTAAACGCAGTTTTGCGTCTAAACGCAGTTTTACGTCTAAACGCAGTTTTACGTCTAAACGCAGTTTTACGTCTAAACGCAGTTTTGCGTCAAAACGCAGTTTTACGTCTAAACGTAATTTTATGTCTAAATGTAGTTTTGCGTCTAAAGGCAGTTTTGAACCTTGAAAAGCGTTTTACGTAGAAAGCAATTTGCAGTTATAAATGGAATCCGAATGTAAGCGTAAACTGCAGTGTGAAGATCATACGAAAACACGATTTACGTTTGAATGCAGATTCTGAAAGATCAGAGCTTAGAAACTCGTTCGTAAAGGCGCAGAGGGCAGTAGCAATGTAGGAGGTTTGCAGTAATGGAAAAGTGCTCAAGGTAAAAGCAAACCAGAGATTTAGAGTGGTTCGGTCAGTCTTGACCTACTCCACTTTTGGCTTCCTCCTCCGACGAGGTCACCGACGTCAACTAGCTGCCTTCCTTCAATGGGCGAAGGCTAACTGCCCTTTTACAGTTTCTCTCCTTTTGACAGGCTTAGGAGACAACCTTTACAGATCCTTTCTCTCCTCTCTTTACAAATCAAGACTTAAAGAACAGAAGGAGGAGAACTTTAGGACTTTACATAAATTTGAGCTCTTAGAATCACTGAAAAGATCAAGAATTCGGTGTGGATCTGTATCTTTTCAGTGTTGAATGGGTGGGGTATTTATAGGCCCCAACCCAATTCAAATTTGGAGCTCAAAACGATCAAATCCCGGAATTCCGGGATCAGGCGGTTGCACCTCTTGACTGGAGAGGTGGCACCGCCTGGCAGAGCTCGAAGACTGAGCTCAGGCGATTGCACCTCTCTGCCAGAGCTCGAAGACTGAGCTCAGTGGTTGCATCGCCTGGCAGAGCTCGAAGTCTGAGCTTGGTGGTTGCATCACCTGGCAGAGCTCGAAACTGAGCTCAGGCTGATGCACCTCTCTGCCAGAGGTGGTTGCACCTCTCTGCCAGAGCTCGAAGACCAAGCTCAGGCGATGCATCTCCTGTCCAAAGAGGTTGCACCTCTCTGCCAGAGCTCGAAGACCGAGCTCGGTGGTTGCACCTCTTGGCAGAGCTCGAAACTTGAGCTCTGGCGGTGCTACATCTTGACAGAGGAGGTTGCACCGCCCAGTCTCGCTTGGAGACTGAGCCGTGGGCGGTTGCACCTCTTGGCTGGGGCGGTTGCACCGCCCAGTCCCGCAACCCAAGCGGTTGCACCTCCTGGCCTAGGCGGTTGCACCTCCTGGCCTAGGCGGTTGCACCGCCTGGTGCAATCAGGGTCCGAATGGTTCGCTCCATTCGGCCCAATTTGAATCTTTTCAGGGGCCCAATTGCCCCAAGATTAAGCTAATGGGATCACTTCCCATTTTCAAGCTTAATCATTGTGCTAACTACGATTAACTCTAAGACAACTTCTGCAACTATGCTCCGATGCGTCAATCGCTTCTTCCGGTGAGTTTCCGGCGAACTTCCGTCGATCATCCGATAAACCCTTGGTGATCCTTCTGCGGACATCCGGCATACTCCTGGACTTTGCGACGATCCACTTGGCGAGTTCCGACGAGCTTCGCTTGGCAAGCTTCTGGACTTCTCGGATCTGTTCTCGCTGAACCTCTGACGACCGTCCGAACTTCCGTCAAACTCTCGAACTCCCAACGTGATCATGATCTTGACTCCGGCGCAACACCTACTGCTTGTCTTACTCTCATCGTAGTTAATCCTGCACACTTATCTCAACACATAGATTAGATAACAAATGACAATTGACTTCATCATCAAAATCCGAGATTCAACAATCTCCCCCTTTTTGATGATGACAATCAATTGATAAAGGAGTTGTCCTTAACTCCCCCTATCTATATGCCATAGTTGAGATAAGTCAACCTTGAATTCAAGACCTAAGAATTCAAGTGACGTATTGATAAGTTAGATCAGTTAAACTTATCAATGCTCCCATCATGATGCCCATCATGATGTATCTCTTCAAGAATGATGTCAAGGCATGACATACATCATTAAGTTTGTATGATAGTGTTTGTAACTATTCATCATGTAATCATATAAAGCTACGAAGGACTTTTACATGATGCACACATTTGAGATTTTCTAGCAAGTTTGCATATAATTCACAAGATAGAATATCAAATCAAGACATGATGCAAACTATAGCACATGTTCACATATCTCTTGGTGATGCAAGGATGGCATAACTATAACATTGTTTATAGTATCACTCAAGTATTTGCAACTATGACATAGACATGATTATGGCAGTTCAGCTATGACATAGTGTTTATCAATTCATATGTTTCTCCCCCTTTGTCATCAACAAAAAGCATGATAGCATTATCAAGCACATAAAGAAAGTCATGACACATATAATTCTTTGAATATCTCTTTATTGTTTGTTGCTTGAAGGAGGAAAGTCATTTTTCAAAAAGTTTTCATAAGAGTGTACAGAAAAATCTCATTTTTAGCATACAAACCGAAAAATGAACTTCTTACATGCATTTGGTTAAAAATATTTGTCACATAATTTGCAACATGTTATTTGATCAAGCGTTGTCAAGGCATGTAATAGTAATAACTTCCGAAAAATAATTTTAACTAGTTTAAGTATTCGGACACATCAACATTCCTAATTCTCTTCTTATGTAATCAAATTGTTCTTCACATAGGGGTTTTGTAAAGATATCAGCTAGTTGATGTTTGGTATCAATAAACTCTATGGTTACATCATGATTAGTGACATGATCTCGTATAAAGTGATGTCTAATATCAATGTGTTTTGTTCTTGAGTGTTGTATAGGATTTTTAGTTAAGCATATTGCACTCGTGTTATCACATTTAATGGGAATATCTTTAAGATTCACTTTGTAATCTTCTAAAGTGTTTTTCATCCATACAACTTGTGCACAGCATGCACTTGCTGCAATGTATTCAGCTTCGGTTGTTGATAGAGCAACCGAGTTTTGTTTCTTAGATGACCAGGATACAAGGGCATGTCCTAAAAATTGACATGATCCTGATGTGCTTTTTCTGTCTAGTCTACAGCCAGCGAAGTCCGCATCAGCATAAGCTGTTAATTCAAAATTTTCTGATTTTGGGTACCATAACCCTAGATTGGTAGTTCCATTAAGATATCTGAGTATTCTTTTGACTGCTTTGAGATGAGATATCTTAGGGTCTGATTGAAATCTAGCACAAAGTCCTACACTGAACATGATGTCTGGTCTAGTGGCAGTGAGGTAAAGTAAACTTCCTATCATACCCCTATAGGTTTTTTGATCGAAGCTTTCTCCAATCTCATCAATTTCTAACTTAGTGGAGGTGCTCATAGGAGTGTCAATGGCTTTTGATTTATTCATTTTGAACTTCTTTAGCAAGCTCACAGCATATTTGGTTTGACTAATAAAGATGCCATTGCTTAGTTGTTTGATTTGTAGGCCTAAGAAGAATGTTAACTCTCCCATTAGACTCATTTCGAATTCACGACTCATAGTTTTCGCAAAGGATTCACAAAGAGATTCATTTGTAGAACCAAAGATAATATCATCAACATAAACTTGAACAATGAGAAAATTGTTTTCAAAGTTCTTGATGAATAATGTAGTATCAACCTTGCCTTTTATGAAATTATTTTCAATAAGAAAAGAACTAAGTCTCTCATACCAAGCCTTAGGAGCTTGTTTTAAACCATAGAGAGCTTTAGTTAATCTAAACACATGATTAGGGAGACTATTATTTTCAAATCCAGGAGGTTGTTCAACATAGACTTCTTCGGAAATAAAGCCATTAAGAAAGGCGCTTTTAACATCCATTTGAAACAACTTAAAATTATTACTGCTAGCGTAGGCAAGGAGCATCCTTATGGCTTCCAATCGTGCCACAGGAGCGAAGGTTTCTTCGTAATCGATACCTTCTTCTTGGTTGAAACCTTTGGCCACTAATCTAGCCTTGTTTCTAACCACGATACCATTTTCATTTTGCTTGTTTCTGAAGACCCATTTAGTACCAATAACTAGATGATCATTTGGTCTAGGAACAAGCTTCCACACTTCTTTTCTCTCAAATTGATTTAATTCATCTTGCATTGCGATAATCCATGAATCATCTTTCATGGCTTCATCAACACATTTGGGTTCAATTTGGGAGAGAAAAGCGGTATTTGCACAAAAGGTTTTAAGAGAAGATCGTGTTTGAACTCCTTTTGATGTGTCTCCTAAGATTAGCTCCTTAGGATGAGCATCTACATACTTCCAATCCTTGGGTAAGGAAATCTGAGAAGTGGATGCATCCAAGTTGCTAGTTGGAGACGGGGTCTCGTTTAAATTTAAAGAGTCAAAATTAACATCATCGTCAAGATCATTTTTCGTGATTTCAGAAGTCTCATTGAAAACCACATGAATGGATTCTTCAATAATTAGAGTTCTTTTATTAAAGATACGAAAGGCTTTAGAAACTGTAGAATAACCAAGAAAGATTCCTTCATCGGATTTAGCATCAAATTTTCCTAAGTTGTCTTTTTCATTCAAGATAAAGCACTTACACCCAAAGACTTTGAAATATGAAACGTTGGGTTTTTTATTGTTCCATAACTCATAGGGAGTTTTGGTTAGTAGAGGTCTCACTAGAACTCTATTTAAGATATAGCATGCAGTATTTACGGCTTCGGCCCAAAAATATTTGGGTAGGTTATGTTCATTCAACATGGTTCTTGCCATTTCTTGTAAATTTCGATTTTTTCTTTCTACAACTCCATTTTGTTGAGGGTTTCTAGGAGTAGAGAAATTATGGTTGTATCCATTGAGTTCACAAAATTCTTGGAAATCATGGTTTTGAAATTCACCACCATGATCACTTCTAATTGACGAAATCATAGAACCTTTCTCATTCTGAACGAGTTTGCAAAACTTGGTAAAAGATCTAAGGCATTCACTTTTCTGTTTTAAAAAGTAAGTCCATGTGTATCTGCTATAGTCATCTATGATGACGAAAGCGTATTTGCTACCTCCTAGGCTTGATGTGGAGATGGGTCCGAACAAGTCCATATGGATCAATTGTAAGGGCCTAGAGGTGCTTACTTGATTTTTAGATTTGAAGCTACTCTTAATTTGTTTACCTAATTGGCAGGCATCACATACATTATCTTTGATGAACTTGATATGAGGAATTCCTCTTACAAGTTCTTTGGATGATATTTGAGTGATTAGCTTCATGCTAGCATGACCTAATCTTCTGTGCCATATCCAAGCATTCTCTTTTAAAGCAGAAAAACATGTTTCATTACATAAATCATCGATGTCAATAGTGTATACGTTATTTTGTTTTAATGCAATCATAGATATGTTTTTGTGAGGTTTTTCAATGACGTAAGCATTAGATTCAAATTTGACGATATATCCTTTATCACATAATTGACTAATGCTTAGGAGGTTATGTTTTAGACCATCAACCAGCAAAACATCTTCAATAGAAAAGTTGGATTTGTTACCTATGGTTCCTTTGCCAATGATTTTACCCTTGTTGTTGTCTCCGAAGGTGACATATCCTTCGTTTATGCTAGAGAGCTTAGAGAATTGGGATGAATCTCCGGTCATATGCCTTGAGCATCCACTGTCAAGGTACCATCTCTTGCTCCTAGCTTGCGATGGTTTAGTTTTCTACAAGAAAGGATGATGTTTAGGTACCCATTTGCTTTTGGGTTCCTCACAAATAGATCTACATTTTTTATCATGTTGCATAGAATTTGTCATGGTTCCTTTAGGAACCCATATCAATTTGTTTGGACTCAATTTCCTGAATGAACAATAATGTGTCTTGTGACCAAACTTGCAACAAAAGTTGCATTTGCTTCTAACATGTAAGATGGGGCCTTTTACAAAGGTAGTTGGATTTTGGTGAGGACTCCTCACAAATCCAATCCCACTTCTTTTGGGAGCATGACCCTTGTTTGTAAGGATCATGTTTAATGACTTGCTACCAACCTCGAATTTCTTCAAGGTGTCCTTAAGTAGCAAGTTTTCTTTTTGACAGATTTCTAGATCATGACATTTTATACATGAATTTAAACTATCATGATATTCGATTTTTAACTTATTAAAATCACAAGTAAGACTATCATGTACCTTTTTTAGCAATTTGTATTTTCTATTTATAACTTTGCATTCATCAAATAAATCATGGAAGGCATTTAATAATTCATCGAAAGATAAATCAGCATCTAATAAATCCGTTACCTCCTCTCCGATGGCCATTAAGGTGTAATGAGCAACTTGCTCGGTGTTGGACTCCTCTTCTTCAGATGCGCTCGAGTCATCCCATGTTGCTTGAAGAGCCTTCTTCTTTGATGTTCTTCTTTTGACTTGGGGACAATCATTCTTGTAGTGTCCTGGCTTTTTATATTTGTAGCAGATCACTTGGTCCTTCTTGGGTTCAAGTTTATTTTTCACATCGTTTTTAAACTTGTTTCTTTTGAAGAATTTCTTAAACTTTCTTGTCAAAAGTGCCAAGTCATCATCACAGTCCTCATCACTTGAGTTTTCTCTCAAGTGGCATTCAGAAGTTTTAAGTGTCATATCCTTCCTGTTCTTTGGAAGGATGTCTTCTTGCTCTTCATGAGCTTTGCAAGTCATTTCGTAGGTCATTAATGACCCGATTAGTTCTTCAAGAGGGAAGTTGCGCAAATCTTTTGCCTCTTGAATGACAGTGACTTTAGGATCCCAACTTTTAGGAAGGGATCTTAGTATTTTATTTACGAGTTCAAAATCCGAAAAACTTTTTCCGAGTCCTTTTAGACCGTTGACGACATCCGTGAAACGGGTAAACATGTCGCCAATGGTTTCACTCGGTTTCATTCGGAAAAGTTCAAAAGAATGCAGCAACAAATTGATTTTTGACTCTTTCACTCTACTTGTGCCCTCGTGGGTCACTTCAAGTGTGTGCCAAATATCAAATGCAGTTTCGCAAGTTAAAACACGATTAAACTCGTTTTTATCAAGTGCGCAAAATAAGGCATTCATAGCCTTTGCATTAAGAGCGAAAGCCTTCTTTTCCAACTCATTCCAAACGATCATTGGAAGAGAAGACTTTGAAAATCCGTTTTCAACAAGGTTCCACAGTTCAAAATCCATAGAAATAAGAAAGATCCTCATTCGGGTCTTCCAGTAGGTGTAGTCCGTTCCACTGAACATGGGTGGACGTGTAATAGAATGCCCCTCTTGGTTTCCGGCGTAAGCCATCTCTCTTGGGTTTTAATCCTTTAGAGAGTTAACCTCGCTCTGATACCAATTGTTAGGATCGAGAGCACTAAGAGGGGGGGGGGGTGAATTAGTGCAGCGGAAATCTTACAGCAATTAAAAAGCTAAAGCTGCGTTCGTCCGATAAAAAATGATTTTGATATAAAAGCAGAATCACAGTGCAGTTTGCGTCTAAGTGCAGTTTGCGTCTAAACACTGTTTGCGTCTAAGCGCAGTTTGCGTCTAAGCACAGTTTGCGTCTAAGCGCAGTTTGCGTCTATGCGCAGTTTGCGTCTAAACTAAGTTTTACGTCCAAACGCAGTTTTACGTCAAAACGCAGTTTTACGTCTAAACGCAGTTTTACGTCTAAACGCAGTTTTGCGTCTAAACGCAGTTTTACGTCTAAACGCAGTTTTACGTCTAAACGCAGTTTTACGTCTAAACGCAGTTTTGCGTCTAAACGCAGTTTTACGTCTAAACGTAATTTTACGTCTAAATGTAGTTTTGCGTCTAAAGGCAGTTTTGAACCTTGAAAAGCGTTTTACGTAGAAAGCAATTTGCAGTTATAAATGGAATCCGAATGTAAGCGTAAACTGCAGTGTGAAGATCGTACGAAAACACGATTTACGTTTGAATGCAGATTCTGAAAGATCATAGCTTAGAAACTCGTTCGTAAAGGCGCAGAGGGCAGTAGCAATGTAGGAGGTTTGCAGTAATGATAAAGTGCTCAAGGTAAAAGCAAACCAGAGATTTAGAGTGGTTCGGTCAGTCTTGACCTACTCCACTTTTGGCTTCCTCCTCCGACGAGGTCACCGACGTCAACTAGCTGCCTTCCTTTAATGGGCGAAGGCTAACTGCCCTTTTACAGTTTCTCTCCTTTTGACAGGCTTAGGAGACAACCTTTACAGAACCTTTCTCTCCTCTCTTTACAACTCAAGACTTAAAGAACAGAAGGAGGAGAACTTTAGGACTTTACACAAATTTGAGCTCTTAGAATCACTGAAAAGATCAAGAATTCGGTGTGGATCTGTATCTTTTCAGTGTTGAATGGGTGGGGTATTTATAGGCCCCAACCCAATTCAAATTTGGAGCTCAAAACGATCAAATCCCGGAATTCCGGGATCAGGCGGTTGCACCTCTTGACTGGAGAGGTGGCACCGCCTGGCAGAGCTCGAAGACTGAGCTCAGGCGATTGCACCTCTCTGCCAGAGCTCGAAGACTGAGCTCAGTGGTTGCATCGCCTGGCAGAGCTCGAAGTCTGAGCTTGGTGGTTGCATCACCTGGCAGAGCTCGAAACTGAGCTCAGGCTGATGCACCTCTCTGCCAGAGGTGGTTGCACCTCTCTGCCAGAGCTCGAAGACCGAGCTCAGGCGATGCATCTCCTGTCCAAAGAGGTTGCACCTCTCTGCCAGAGCTCGAAGACCGAGCTCGGTGGTTGCACCTCTTGGCAGAGCTCGAAACTTGAGCTCTGGCGGTGCTACATCTTGACAGAGGAGGTTGCACCGCCCAGTCTCGCTTGGAGACTGAGCCCTGGGCGGTTGCACCTCTTGGCTGGGGCGGTTGCACCGCCCAGTCCCACTGGAAGACATGGCCTGGGCGGTTGCACCGCCTGGCTGGGGCGGTTGCACCGCCCAGTCCCGCAGCCCAGGCGGTTGCACCTCCTGGCCTAGGCGGTTGCACCGCCTGGTGCAATCAGGGTCCGAATGGTTCGCTCCATTCGGCCCAATTTGAATCTTTTCAGGGGCCCAATTGCCCCAAGATTAAGCTAATGGGATCACTTCCCATTTTCAAGCTTAATCATCATGCTAACTACGATTAACTCTAAGACAACTTCTGCAGCTATGCTCCGATGCGTCAATCGCTTCTTCCGGCGAACTTCCGTCGATCATCCGATAAACCCTCGGTGATCCTTCTGCGGACATCCGGCATACTCCTGGACTTTGCGACGATCCACTTGGCGAGTTCCGACGAGCTTCGCTTGGCAAGCTTCTGGACTTCTCAGATCTGTTCTCGCTGAACCTCCGACGACCGTCCGAACTTCCGTCGAACTCTCGAACTCCCAACGTGATCATGATCTTGACTCCGGCGTAACACCTGCTGCTTGTCTTACTCTCATCGTAGTTAATCCTGCACACTTATCTCAACACATAGATTAGATAACAAATGACAATTGACTTCATCATCAAAATCCGAGATTCAACAGAATCAACTTGAGGCCTATAAATATTCCTCTCATCCTTGGTTAACACACACAAGACTTGAGAGTAAAAATATAAAGAAACGTTGCTGCAATCTTGTGAACTCCTCTCAAAAGTTCTAAGTGTTAGAATAGTTTGAGAGAGGAGTAAGTGGGGAGTGTTGTTAGGATCGAGAGCACTAAGAGGGGGGGGGTGAATTAGTGCAGCGGAAATCTTACAGCGATTTTAAAAACGAAAGCTGCGTTCGTCCGATAAAAAACGATTTCGATATAAAAGCAGAATCACAGTGCAGTTTGCGTCTAAGCGCAGTTTTGCGTCTAAGCGCAGTTTGCGTCTAAACACAGTTTGCGTCTAAGCGCAGTTTGCGTCTAAGCACAGTTTGCGTCTAAGCATAGTTTGCGTCTAAGCGCAGTTTGCGTCTAAACTCAGTTTTACGTCCAAACGCAGTTTTACGTCTAAAGGCAGTTTTACGTCTAAATGCAGTTTTACGTCTAAACACAGTTTTGCGTCTAAACGCAGTTTTACGTCTAAACGCAGTTTTACGTCTAAACACAGTTTTACGTCTAAACGCAGTTTTGCGTCTAAACGCAGTTTTACGTCTAAACGTAATTTTACGTCTAAATGTAGTTTTGCGTCTAAAAGCAGTTTTGAACCTTGAAAAGCGTTTTACGTAGAAAGCAATTTGCAGTTATAAATGGAATCCGAATGTAAGCGTAAACTACAGTGTGAAGATCGTACGAAAACACGATTTACGTTTGAATGCAGATTCTGAAAGATCAGAGCTTAGAAACTCGTTCGTAAAGGCGTAGAGGGCAGTAGCAATGTAGGAGGTTTGCAGTAATGATAAAGTGCTCAAGGTAAAAGCAAACCAGAGATTTAGAGTGGTTCGGTCAGTCTTGACCTACTCCACTTTTGGCTTCCTACTCCGACGAGGTCACCGACGTCAACTAGCTGCCTTCCTTCAATGGGCGAAGGCTAACTGCCCTTTTACAGTTTCTCTCCTTTTGACAGGCTTAGGAGACAACCTTTACATATCCTTTCTCTCCTCTCTTTACAACTCAAGACTTGAAGAACAGAAGGAGGATAACTTTAGGACTTTACACAAATTTGAGCTCTTAGAATCACTGAAAAGATCAAGAATTCGGTGTGGATCTTTTTTCTTTTAGTGTTGAATGGGTGGGGTATTTATAGGCCCCAACCCAATTCAAATTTGGAGCTCAAAACGATCAAATCCCGGAATTCTGGGATCAGGCGGTTGCACCTCTTGACTGGAGAGGTGGCACCGCCTAGCAGAGCTCGAAGACTGAGCTCAGGCGATTGCACCTCTCTGCCAGAGCTCGAAGACTAAGCTCGGTGGTTGCACCGCCTGGCAGAGCTCGAAGACTGAGCTCGGTGGTTGCATCACCTGGCAGAGCTCGAAACTGAGCTCAGGCTGATGCACCTCTCTGCTAGAGCTCGAAACTTGAGCTCTGGCGGTGCTACCTCTTGACAGAGGAGGTTGTACCGCCCAGTCTCGCTTGGAGACTGAGCCCTGCGCGGTTGCACCTCTTGGCTGGGGCGGTTGCACCGCCCAGTCTCGCAGCCCTGGCGATTGCACCTCCTGGCCTAGGCGGTTGCACCGCCTGGTGCAATCAGGGTCCGAATGGTTCGCTCCATTCGGCCCAATTTGAATCTTTTCAGGGGCCCAATTGCCCCAAGATTAAGCTAGTGGGATCACCTCCCATTTTCAAGCTTAATCATCGTGCTAACTACGATTAACTCTAAGACAACTTCTGCAGCTATGCTCCGATGCGTCAATCGCTTCTTCCGGCGAGTTTCCGGCGAACTTCCGTCGATCATCCGATAAACCCTCGGTGATCCTTCTGCGGACATCCAGCATACTCCTGGACTTTGCGACGATCCACTTGGCGAGTTCCGACGAGCTTCGCTTGGCAAGCTTCTGGACTTCTCGGATCTGTTCTCACTGAACCTCCGACGACCGTCCGAACTTCCGTCGAACTCTCGAACTCCCAACGTGATCATGATCTTGACTCCGGCGCAACACCTGCTGCTTGTCTTACTCTCATCGTAGTTAATCCTGCACACTTATCTCAACACATAGATTAGATAACAAATGACAATTGACTTCATCATCAAAATCCGAGATTCAACAATCTCCCCCTTTTTGATGATGACAATCAATTGATAAAGGAGTTGTCCTTAACTCCCCCTATCTATATGCCATAGTTGAGATAAGTCAACCTTGAATTCAAGACCTAAGAATTCAAGTGATGTATTGATAAGTTAGATCAGTTAAACTTATCAATGCTCCCATCATGATGCCCATCATGATGTATCTCTTCAAGAATGATGTCAAGGCATGACATACATCATCAAGTTTGTATGATAGTGTTTGTAACTATTCATCATGTAATCATATAAAGCTACGAAGGACTTTTACATGATGCACACATTTGAGATTTTCTAGCAAGTTTGCATTTACTTCACAAGATAGAATATTAAATCAAGACATGATGCAAACTATAGCACATGTTCACATATCTCTTGGTGATGCAAGGATGGCATAACTATAACATTGTTTATAGTATCACTCAAGTATTTGCAACTATGACATAGACATGATTATGGCAGTTCAGCTATGACATAGTGTTTATCAATTCATATGTTTCTCCCCCTTTGTCATCAACAAAAAGCATGATAGCATTATCAAGCACATAAAGGAAGTCATGACACATATAATTCTTTGAATATCTCTTTATTGTTTGTTGCTTGAAGGAGGAAAGTCATTTTTCAAAAAGTTTTCATAAGAGTGTACAGGAAAATCCCATTTTTAGCATACAAACCGAAAAATGAACTTCTTACATGCATTTGGTTAAAAATATTTGTCACATAATTTGCAACATGTTATTTGATCAAGCGTTGTCAAGGCATGTAATAGTAATAACATCCAAAAAATAATTTTAACTAGTTTAAGTATTCGGACACATCAACATTCCTAATTCTCTTCTTATGTAATCAGATTGGTCTTCACATAGGGGTTTTGTAAAGATATCAGCTCGTACGACGCAAATTTTTGTTTGATATCTTGATACAGGGCATGATAGCAATCATATTAGTAATAGCAACCATATCAATGTCATACTGCTGACTTATCAACTACATTGGTATGTTGCTTCATATTTTTCAAGGCATAGGCTTTTGAACCTTTTTAGTTTCAGTGCAAAATCCGAGATAAACAACAAGAGATGTTTGCAAATATGCTTACACAAACAAAGATAACCATATCAGGGTAACATATGTAGAGCATATCAGGTAACCATAAAAACAAAGTCCTTCATGAATAACATAAGGAGTTTACAACATGTCATATCAAAAACAGCAGATGTTCATACAAGCTCATTCATGAGGTGGAAGATTAAAGTGCCTAAGTAAAGAGTCAAATTGTCGATGGATTTGCTGCAGCTCGGTTAGGATTTGATCTTGTCGAAGTTCAAGCCGTTCTTGTCTTTGTTCAAATCGGTCCATCCGAATCCCAATATCTTCGATTGATGATGTGTGAGTTTGCTCAACCGGATGTGTTTCCTCAAAGGGACAGATCGGAGGAGATTGGGTACTCCTAAAGACTGGGGTTTCCGGCTCTGGTTCAGGTTCAGGTTCAGGCTGAGGGGGATCAGTTCTTCTAGGCATTCTAACCCAGTTACCGTTTCTATAGTGACATCTTAGTCGGTGAAGTAGATTTTTGTTTATTATGCTGAATCTATCTACTTTCATTACTTCTTCTTCTGGTGGTATTTGAATGTCGTAAGCTTTCATTATTCTAGTAATTATTCCACCATATGGGAGCATCATATCTTTCTTAGATAATTCTAACATGTTTTGTTGGATCAGATAGCCAAGACAAATGTCACATCCTTTCATGATTAGGTACATAATTCCTAATTCTAATTGACTCACTTCATCATGATGGTATTGTTTAGGAAGAATTATACTAGTCATGATATGATGAAGTATCTTAGTGTTAAAAGGCAGTAGATGTTCACAACTTTTAGGAACAAATTCTATGTTAGGATCGGCAAGGATTGTTCCTAAGGCTTCAACGTAGGATGTTTCAATGGTTTTTTCATCCCATAATCCTCTAAAGTAAAGTCCTATGCTTTTCATGGGAATACCTATCATATCACAAATGAATCTATCAGTGATTGAGATGTGTTGTCCTAAGAGATAGGTTGACATCCTTTCTTCATCATCTATTTGCATGTTGTTGTAAAACAATCTAACTAGTCTAGGATAGATGGGTTCGTTGATCTGCAAAATTGAAAGTAGATTTAGGTTTGCAAACCATTGGATAGTCTCTACATCTCTTAGTTCATTCAGATCTACGTATTTTCCCTTATTGATGCTTCTTAGTTCGAAGGAGAGAAATTTTTCAGCATGGTTTTTAGAATCAAAAAGAGTGAGATCAAACTCTTCTACTAATCTCCTCTTTCCCTTATCCCTTGAGGATCTTCTAGAACCCATAGCTACTGTTGTTTAAAGAGATAAAGATAAACAAGAGTGAACAAAACAGAATTTTAGAGGTTCTTAGAGAATACCTTAGTGAAATCTTCAAAATAGGGAGAGATTCTTGATGTTTTGCTCCGAAATGGGAGGTATTTGGGAGGCTAAATGGAGTGAAATGAGGATGGAGGAGGCTTGGAGGAGTGGAGAATGAAGGGGAAGTGAGTTGGGGTCGGTTTCACCGCCGGCCCTAGTGAGGGTTTAAAAGGGCAGAGTTGCAGGCGGTTGCACCTCTGGCTGGAGCGGTGCAACCGTTGGCAACACGTGATGGCTGGAGGTGCCACCGCTGGCTGGAGAGGTGCCACCGCCGGCTGGAGAGGTGCCACCGCTTGTAGGTAGTGAAAATTGTAATTTGATCAGGTAGGTTTTGTTTTGAGGAGAGTTTTGATCCATAGCAATTAACGTTGCTTACATGATTACGTGTGTGTTTTGTTTCAAGGCACAATCGCTTGTACGATCAAGATAGAACTTTTTACGTGCATACTCCTAATGTCGTACATGTGTTTGTGATTTGAAAAGTCACATTAGGTTGTATCCAATTTGCTTCTGTGATTTCATAATTACCACTTGTTGTTTTATCCAAATTTCGTTTGGGTCGTGACTGTTGAGAATCAAAGAGCAGAACATTAATTCTTGCTCCAGCCTAAGGTTTTAACGTTTTTTATAGGAAGGGATGATTTTTAGGTACCCATTTGCTTTTGGGTTCCTCACAAATAGATCTACATTTTTTATCATGTTGCATAGAATTTGTCATGGTTCCTTTAGGAACCCAAATCAATTTGTTTGGACTCAATTTCCTGAATGGACAATAATGTGTCCTGTGTCCAAACTTGCAACAAAAGTTGCATTTGCTTCTAACATGTAAGATGGGGCCTTTTACAAAGGTAGTTGGATTTTGGTGAGGACTCCTCACAAATCCAATCCCACTTCTTTTGGGAGCATAACCCTTGTTTGTAAGGATCATGTTTAATGACTTGCTACCAACCTCGAATTTCTTCAAGGTGTCCTTAAGTAGCAAGTTTTCTTTTTGACAGATTTCTAGATCATGACATTTTATACATGAATTTAAACTATCATGATATTCGATTTTTAACTTATTAAAATCACAAGTAAGACTATCATGTACCTTTTTTAGCAATTTGTATTTTCTATTTATAACTTTGCATTCATCAAATAAATCATGGAAGGCATTTAATAATTCATCGAAAGATAAATCAGCATCTAATAAATCCGTTACCTCCTCTCCGATGGCCATTAAGGCGTAATGAGCAACTTGCTCGGTGTTGGACTCCTCTTCTTCAGATGCGCTCGAGTCATCCCATGTTGCTTAAAGAGCCTTCTTCTTTGATGTTCTTCTTTTGACTTGGGGACAATCATTCTTGTAGTGTCCCGGCTTTTTACATTCGTAGCAGATCACTTGGTCCTTCTTGGGTTCAAGTTTATTTTTCACATCGTTTTTAAACTTGTTTCTTTTGAAGAATTTCTTAAACTTTTTTGTCAAAAGTGCTAAGTCATCATCATAGTCCTCATCACTTGAGTTTTCTCTCAAGTGGCATTCAGAAGTTTTAAGTGTCATATCCTTCCTGTTCTTTGGAAGGATGTCTTCTTGCTCTTCATGAGCTTTGCAAGTCATTTCGTAGGTCATTAATGACCCGATTAGTTCTTCAAGAGGGAAGTTGCGCAGATCTTTTGCCTCTTGAATAGCAGTGACTTTAGGATCCCAACTTTTAGGAAGGGATCTTAGTATTTTATTTACGAGTTCAAAATCCGAAAAACTTTTTCCGAGTCCTTTTAGACCGTTGACGACATCCGTGAAACGGGTAAACATGTCGCCAATGGTTTCACTCAGTTTCATTCGGAAAAGTTCAAAAGAATGCAGCAACAGATTGATTTTTGACTCTTTCACTCTACTTGTGCCCTCGTGGGTCACTTCAAGTGTGTGCCAAATATCAAATGCAGTTTCGCAAGTTGAAACACGATTAAACTCGTTTTTATCAAGTGCGCAAAATAAGGCATTCATAGCCTTTGCATTAAGAGCGAAAGCCTTCTTTTCCAACTCATTCCAATCGATCATTGGAAGAGAAGACTTTGAAAATCCGTTTTCAACAAGGTTCCACAGTTCAAAATCCATAGAAATAAGAAAGATCCTCATTCGGGTCTTCCAGTAGGTGTAGTCCGTTCCACTGAACATGGGTGGACGTGTAATAGAATGCCTCTATTGGTTTCCGGCGTATGCCATCTCTCTTGGGTTTTAATCCTTTAGAGAGTTAACCTTGCTCTGATACCAATTGTTAGGATTGAGAGCACTAAGAGGGGGGGGGTGAATTAGTGCAGCGGAAATCTTACAGCGATTTTAAAAACGAAAGCTGCGTTCGTCCGATAAAAAACGATTTCGATATAAAAGCAGAATCACAGTGCAGTTTGCGTCTAAGCGCAGTTTTGCGTCTAAGCGCAGTTTGCGTCTAAACACAGTTTGCGTCTAAGCGCAGTTTGCGTCTAAGCACAGTTTGCGTCTAAGCACAGTTTGCGTCTAAGCGCAGTTTGCGTCTAAACTCAGTTTTACGTCCAAACGCAGTTTTACGTCTAAAGGCAGTTTTACGTCTAAACACAGTTTTACGTCTAAATGCAGTTTTGCGTCTAAACGTAGTTTTACGTCTAAACGCAGTTTTACGTCTAAACACAGTTTTACGTCTAAACGCAGTTTTGCGTCTAAACGCAGTTTTACGTCTAAACGTAATTTTACGTCTAAATGTAGTTTTGCGTCTAAAAGCAGTTTTGAACCTTGAAAAGCGTTTTACGTAGAAAGCAATTTGCAGTTATAAATGGAATCCGAATGTAAGCGTAAACTACAGTGTGAAGATCGTACGAAAACACGATTTACGTTTGAATGCAGATTCTGAAAGATCAGAGCTTAGAAACTCGTTCGTAAAGGCGCAGAGGGTAGTAGCAATGTAGGAGGTTTGCAGTAATGATAAAGTGCTCAAGGTAAAAGCAAACCAGAGATTTAGAGTGGTTCGGTCAGTCTTGACCTACTCCACTTTTGGCTTCCTCCTCCGACGAGGTCACCGACGTCAACTAGCTGCCTTCCTTCAATGGGCAAAGGCTAACTGCCCTTTTACAGTTTCTCTCCTTTTGACAGGCTCAGGAGACAACCTTTACAGATCCTTTCTCTCCTCTCTTTACAACTCAAGACTTGAAGAACAGAAGGAGGAGAACTTTAGGACTTTACACAAATTTGAGCTCTTAGAATCACTGAAAAGATCAAGAATTCGGTGTGGATCTTTTTTCTTTCAGTGTTAAATGGGTGGGGTATTTATAGGCCCCAACCCAATTCAAATTTGGAGCTCAAAACGATCAAATCCCGGAATTCCGGGATCAAGCGGTTGCACCTCTTGATTGGAGAGGTGGCACCGCCTGGCAGAGCTCGAAGACTGAGCTCAGGCGATTGCACCTCTCTGCCAGAGCTCGAAGACTGAGCTCGGTGGTTGCACCGCCTGGCAGAGCTCGAAGACTGAGCTCGGTGGTTGCATCACCTGGCAGAGCTCGAAACTGAGCTCAGGCTGATGCACCTCTCTGCCAGAGCTCGAAACTTGAGCTCTGGCGGTGCTACCTCTTGACAGAGGAGGTTGTACCGCCCAGTCTCGCTTGGAGACTGAGCCCTGGGCGGTTGCACCTCTTGGCTGGGGCGATTGCACCGCCCAGTCTCGCAGCCCTGGCGGTTGCACCTCCTGGCCTAGGCGGTTGCACCGCCTGGTGCAATCAGGGTCCGAATGGTTCGCTCCATTCGGCCCAATTTGAATCTTTTCCGGGGCCCAATTGCCCCAAGATTAAGCTAATGGGATCACCTCCCATTTTCAAGCTTAATCATCGTGCTAACTACGATTAACTCTAAGACAACTTCTGCAGCTATGCTCCGATGCATCAATCGCTTCTTCCGGCGAGTTTCCGACGAACTTCCGTCGATCATCCGATAAACCCTCGGTGATCCTTCTGCGGACATCCGGCATACTCCTGGACTTTGCGACGATCCACTTGGCGAGTTCCGACGATCTTCGCTTGGCAAGCTTCTGGACTTCTCGGATCTGTTCTCGTTGAACCTCCGACGACCGTCCGAACTTCCGTCGAACTCTCGAACTCCCAACGTGATCATGATCTTGACTCCGGTGCAACACCTGCTGCTTGTCTTACTCTCATCGTAGTTAATCCTGCACACTTATCTCAACACATAGATTAGATAACAAATGACAATTGACTTCATCATCAAAATCCGAGATTCAACAAGTGTAAGGGTTATCTCCTAAACGCAGTAAAAGGAGAATCGAGTTATAAAAGGTGATTGGTCTTCATCTATTAAAGGAAGACTGATAGTGGATGCCGGTGGCCTCGACGAAAGAGGAATCAACGGAGTGGATGTAGGTCACGGCGACTAAGCCACTATAAAAATCTGGTTTGCATTTCCTTTGAGCACTTTACTTTTATAGAAAACTGCCTCTCCTCTTTACTATGCTTTTACTATGCCTACACTCACATACGCTTTCAAGTTTCCTAAAATGAATTTAATCGCAATGAAGTTTTAAACTGACGTAATTTTTACTACAACACTAATTCACCCCCTGCCCCCCCCCCCCCTCTTAGTACCGCTCTTAATCCTAACATTAAATAAGGATATCGTCGAAGAAAACTAGCACAAGCTTACGAAGATAATTTTGGAAAATATCATTCATAAGGCTCTAAAAGGTGGAGGGAGCATTAGTGAGACCAAAGGGCATTTCCAAAAATTCGTAGTGGTCGTTGTGTGTTCGAAAGGTGGTTTTCGGTATGTCTTCTTCACATACTCATATTTGATGATACCCAGATCGAAGATCCAACTTTATGAAGACTCATGCTCCCTTTAATTCATCAAGCAATTCATCGACTATAAGAAAAGAGTATTTGTCCTTGATGGTTATGCCGTTGAGAGCTCAGTAATCAATGCACATTCGCCATGTTCCGTCCTTCTTTCGTACGAGGAGCACCGATGAAGAGTAGGTGCAGCAAATTGGTGGAATAACTCCTATTTTGAGCATCTCATATACAATCCTTTCTATTTTATACTTTTGGAGATATGGATACTAATATGGCCGAGTATTTGCTGGAGGTTTGCCCGGAAGAATTGGTATACAATGATCATACCGATGGGTAGGATGTAGGTTACATGGTTCGTCAAATATATCTGAAAATTCAGCAAACAAAGGAAGTAGGTTTGATCTTCAAATTCTGTTGGCTCTCCCTTAGTTTGCTTCTCAAGTTGTACTAAAAATATGTTGCATGCTTTGTACAAAACCTTCTCCATTCATTGTGTGCAAATCGTCGTTACGTCGCCCCCAATGTTTCCCGTGCAGTGTCACCTGTTTCCCCTTATTGTAAAATTTCATAATTAGTTTCATAAAATTCTAGAAAAATCACCTAATGTCATCAGTCATTTGATGCTGAGCATGGCCTCATAATCATCAAGATAGAGGAGGAAGAAATATGCAATTATCTCTCGATCCTATAGCAATAGTTTCACCCGCGGGCACCTATGATCACACCTCAAAATTTATCCGTCGGTGACCTTATCGTCGAACCTACTATAATTCTCAATAGGTAAGGCCATCTGGATAGCAACCTTACCATTTATAAAATTATTAGTGCTCCCGGTGTCAATAAGAATGGTGATAGGTTGTTGATTCAGAAGTCCTCCCACTTTCATCGTTTGCGGGTTTGCATAAACGACAAGGGCATGCATCTAATATCGACCGGCTGCTATTCTTCATCCGTGACCTCTTCCTCATGCTCTTAGACCTCCTCGTCCATGTCTTCAAGATGTTGAATCAGTAGGAGGTGGCCCCTTTTGTAGCGATGGTCGTGGTTCCACGGCTCGTCGCAATGCCAACAAAGACCCTTTGTTGATCAATCATGTAGTTCTTCTCTTGTCAATTTTTTTGGCAGCAAAGGATGGCTAGGATCAAAAGGGGGTTTATATACCATGGGCCTAGGAGAGGTTCTCACCCTCTGAGCATCTTGGTTGAGTCGTTCTTCTTGTATTCGGGTGAAAGAAATCGTAGCAATCACGGTACGGGGCGGCCACACCTTAACCTCCCATTTTATCCCTGGCTTGAGTCATTCGATGAATGTGTTAAAACCCTTACAGATTCTAAACTTGGGGTTGATCTCTTTAGGGGATTGGCCTCCTTGGAACTCTATAGGGGTTCCTCCCTCTAAGTTGCTGCTCAAAGGCTGCAGAAAAGATTCATCTATTGCTTATCAAAAGAGGAGGAATACATGGCTATTTATAGGGTTTCTAAACCCTAACTCCTAATATGACTCCTACTCAAGACTCCTACTTCTAACCAACTCCTAATAGGACTTCTACTCAAGACTCCTATTCCTTTACAGCTCCTAATTCATCTCTAAGAAACAACCTCCTAACCATAGCCGGCCTCTTCACCTCTTTAATAGGGGTCGGCTTAGGTAGGTTTTACATGAATGTCCCTCTCAATTAGGACTCTCCTAGCTAGAGTCCTAACAGACCTGCCCTCTTCAAATCAGCCTTGTCCTCGAGGCTGACAATTCATGAATTTTGGGAATTTGATCTTCAAGTCGGCATAGTTCTCCCAAGTGGTATCTTCTGTTGGTAGGTTTACCCACTGTATTAGTACTTTAGTAGTGGGTCGTCGTCATCGAGTCACGATCCGTCGATCAATAATGGCACTTGGCTGGGTCTAGAGTTCTCCTTGGATAGTCATATTTGGTGGGTAGCTTTGGGCTGTCTCCAAGCACCTATTTACAACTTTTGTCTAGCCGTTGATTTGTGAGTGATATGTCATACTCCTTTTCAATTTAGTACCCTACATATGGAATAACTTTATCTAAAATCTGCTCGTGAAGATGCAAGTAGAATTTATCATAATCACAATGCGTCCCTTATAGTGTAATTCTATTGAGTCCCAATTGTAATGAGCCACGGAGCTTGGTGCTTCCTCTAATTTTTTTATAATCTTACTAGTCTCTGAATCTTCCTACCATTCCATCTTAATATCCTAAAGGAAGTCACTGATCGGAAGTGAAATGGCCGAAACTTCAGCTTGCTCGGATAGCTGCGAAAGCGCATCTGCAAGAACATTCTTTTTCCCCTTTTTATAACTTATTTCATAATCAAATCTAAGAAGTTTTGTTACCCATTTTTGCTGCTCAGGGGATGATATCTTTCGCTCCAAAAAGTACTTGAGGCTTTTATGGTCGGTTTTAATTTGAAATCGTCGACCAATCAAGTAGGGCCTCCACCTCGTTGCTGCGCGCACAATGGCGAGCATCTCCTTATCATATGTTGACTTATTTTGATGGGAGGGAGATAATGCCTTGCTAGTGTATATGAGTGGTCGACCATCTTGCATGAGAATGGCTCCAATTCCGACTCTAGATGCGTCGGCCTCAATAATGAAGGGTCGGTTGAAATCTGGTAGTGTTAGCACCGGCGTCGTCGTCATGGCTGCCTTAAGTTTATCGAAGGCAGCGGAGGCTCTGTCTAACCATTGGAAGACATCTTTTTCTAGTAAGAAAATAAGTGGTGCATTGATCTTTCCATAGTTTTTCACGAACTTACGATAGTAGCCTGTTAAACCCAGAAAGCCATGTAGAAATTTTATGTTCCTCGGGGTAGGCCAGTTTTGTATTGCTTCAATTTTGAAGGGGTCTACTATCACACCTTCCTCTGATATGATATGCCCAAGATATTCTAACTTCTGTTGAAGAAAGCAAAAATTCGTAGTGGTTATTGTGTGTTCAAAAGGTGGTTTTCGGTATGTCTTCTTCTCACACTCATATTTGATGATACCCGGATCAAAGGTCCAGCTTTGTGAAGATTTGTGCTCTCTTTCATCTAGCAATTAATCTGCTATTGGAATAAGGTATTTTTCCTTGATGGTTATGCCATTGAGAGCTCGGTAATCAACGCACATTCGCCATGTTCCGTCCTTCTTACGTACAAGTAGCATTGGTGAAGAGTAGAGGTTGCAACTTGGCCGAATAACTCCAGTTTCGAGCATCTCTTTTACAATTCTTTCTATTTCATCCTTCTAGAGATGTAGATATTGATATGGCCGAGTATTTGTTGGAGGTTTGCCTGAAAGAATCGTTATATAATGATCATGCCGACGGGTAAGAGGTAGGTTGTACGGTTCATCAAATATATCTGAAAATTCAGTAAGCAATAGAAGTAGGTTTGGATCTTCAAATTCTATTGGCTCTCCCTTAGTTTGCTCCTCAAGTTGTACCAAAAATCTACTGCATGCTTTATACAAAACCTTCTCCATTTGTTGTGTGCAAATCATCGTTACGTCGCCCCTCCGTTTCCCGTTCAGTATCACCTATTTCTCCTTACTATAAAATTTCATAATTAGTTACATAAAATTCCAAGAAATATCACCTAATGTCATCAACCATTTAATTATGAGCATGGCCTCATGATCATCAAGAGGGAGAAGGAAGAAATATGCAATTATCTCTTGGTAAGGCCTCATGATCAGCAATAGTTTCACTTGCGGGCGCCTACGATCATACTTCAAAATCCATCCATCGACGACCTTAACGTCAAACCTGTTGTAATTCTCGATAGGTAAGGCCATCTGGATAGTAACTTTACTATTTAGAAAGTTATTAGTACTGCTCGTGTCGATGAGAACAGTGATCGGTTGTTGTTTGAGAAGGCCTCCAACTTTTATCGTTTGCGGGTTTGAGTAGCCGGCTAGTGTATGTACCGTAACTTCGGTCAGTTGTGGCTCTTCTTCTGCATCTTCTTCTTCATGTTCAAGGCTCTCTTTTGGATGTTCAATGACCTCTTCTTCTATTGGTTCAATCATAAGAAGTCTCCCTTTACTACAGCGATGCTCATGGCTCCATGGCTCGTCACAATGCCAACATAACCCCTTCGCATATCGCTCCTGAAGCTCTTCTCTTGTTAACCTCTTTGGTGTAGGGACTTGGTCAATAGTAGGGGGGGCTGAGGGCTTCAATATTACTAGTTGAGGAGCGACCCTAGTCCTCTGAGCTTCATGGTTCAATTGCTACTCTTGATGTCGTGCGAAAGAGATGGCTGCCATAAGCGTATATGGTTGTCGCGCTTTAACTTCGCCTCGGATCTCTAGCTTCAAGCCCTCAATGAAGGTCCTCAATAGCTATTTTTGAGACCAATCACGAGTTTTATTAGATAACCTTTCAAACCTAGTTTGGTACTCCTGAATGGTAGAGGTTTGTCGGATCTTTGCTAGTTGTCCATCAATATTCTCGTAATCGGTTGGTTTGAAGCGAATCTGCAGTCCTTCTTTAAATTGTTGCCATGAAAGGACTCCATAACTATAATTTTCACCATAGATGCATCTGCGGTTTTATGGTACCGAAAATATCGCTCTGCGAGCGAGATCCAACCAATCGGATCTCCTTCTTCCCATCTAGGGAAGTCCACTCTAATGCATGGATAGTTGGGGTTAGTCATAGAGCTTCCCCTCTCTTGGAAGTCATATCTTTGGGCTTGGTGTGATTGGGCAAAGCTCTCTCCTTGATGTGATTTCTTCGGGCTTAGTGGTCGGCCCAATCTGAGTTCGGTAAAGAGCGTCCGAATTTAATCCTCCATTCGCGCCTTGAAGGCTTCGAATTTAGCATTGATTACCTCCTCAGATGTCATAGTATATGCCGCCAAATCTGTGATGTTAAGATCTCTCTTTTGTTGTCGGGTTAAAGGCATGTATTGGTTGAGAGAGGTGATGGTCGAAAGGGTTGGTAGATTGGTGGATGTAGGCTACGGTTTAGGCTTGTTTTGTGGCTATTTTGGGTGTAGTTTGAGGGTGTGGTTTGGTAGAGTTTTAGGGCTGTAGATGAAAGTTTTGGATTTGTGGTAGATGGTAGCAAAGGTTGTTGAATCTCGGATTTTTATGATGAAGTCAATTGTCATTTGTTGTCTAATCTATGTGTTGAGATAAGTGTGCAAGATTAACTACAATGAAAGTTAGACATGCAGCAGGAGTTACGCCGGAGTCAAGACAATGATCACGTTGGGAGTTCGAGAGTTCGACGGAATTTCGAACAGTCGTCAGAGGTTCTACGGGAACAAATCCGAGAAGTCCATAAGTTTGCCAAGGAAGCTCGTCGGAACTTGCCAAGTGGATCGTCGCAAGTCCAGGAGTTTGCCGGAAGTCCGCAGGAGAATCATCGAGGGTTCATCGGATGATCGACGGAAGTTCGCCGGAAACTCACCAGAAGAAGCGATTGACGCACCGGAGCAAGCTGCAGAAATTGTCTTAGGATTTATCTTAGTTAGCACAATGATTAAGTTGGGAATGGGAGGTGATCCCATTAGCTTAATCTTGGGGCAATTGGGCCCCTGAAAAACCCAAATTGGGCCGAATGGATCTACCCATTCGGACCCTGATTGCTGTGGGAGGTGCAACCGCCCAAGCCAGGAGGTAGCACCGCCTGGGCTCAGTCTCCGAGCGAGACTGGGCAGTGCGACCTCCCTTGACAGGAGGTAGCACCGCCTGAGCTCGGTCTTCGAGCTCTGGCAGGTGGTGCAACCGCAACAGTCGGGAGGTGCAACCGCCTGAGCTCGGTCTTCGAGCTCTGGTAGAGAGGTGCAACCGCCCCTAACAGAGGTGGCACCGCCCAGAGGCTCAGTCTTCGAGCTCTGCCAAGCGGTGCAACCGCCCTAGTCAGGAGGTGCAACCGCCTGATCCCGGAATTCCGGGAATTGACAGTTTTGAGCTCCAAATTTGAACTGGGTTGGGGCCTATAAATACCCCACCCATTCAGCACTGAAAGGTAGCAACTTACACTCGAAATCTTGATCTCTTTCTGTGATTCTTAGAGCTCAAAATTGTTGTAAAGGCCAAAAGTTCTCCTCCCTCTGTTCTTCAAAGTTTTGAGTTATAAAGAGAGGAGAGAAAATTTCTGTAAGGGTTGTCTCCTAAGCCCGTCAAAAGGAGTGAAACTGTAAAAGGGTGGTTGGCCTTCGCCTATTGAAGGAAGGCCTCTAGTTGACGTCGATGACCTCGTCGGTGGAGGAAGCCAAAAGTGGAGTAGGTCAAGATTGACCGAACCACTCTAAATCTCGGTTTGCATTTACTTTGAGCATTTTATCTTTACTACAAACCTCCTAGATAGCTACTGCCTTCTGCGCTTTTACGAACGAGTTTCTAAGTTCAGAGCTTTCCGAATCTGCGTTTAGACGTAAATCGACTTTTTCGTATGATCATTACATTTCAGTTTATGTTTACGTTTTGATTTCAATCATAACTGCAAACTGCGTTCTGCGTATTTATAAAACATATCTCAAAGTTTAGTATCTTCAAAATTGGCATTTAGACGTAAACCGATTTTATCGTACGAACGTCGCATTTCAGTTTGCGCTTGCATTCTGATTTTCATCATAAACTACAAATTGCCTTCATAGATTTACTTTAATGTCATCTCGCTTAATCTTAAGTTAAAGTAATCTTAGAATCAACTTTTACATCTAAATTGTTTTTATCAAACGAATGCAGCTTTCGGTTTTAATCATAGAAAGTTTTCCGCTGCACTAATTCACCCCCCCCCCCTCTTAGTGTTCTCGATCCTAACAATTGGTATCAGAGCGGGGTTAACTCTCAATCGGATTAAAACCCAAGAGAGATGGCTTACGCCGAAAATCAAGAGGGCCATTCTATTACACGTCCACCCATGTTCAATGGGACGGACTACACCTATTGGAAGACCCGAATGAGGATCTTTCTTATTTCTATGGATTTTGAACTTTGGAATCTTGTCAAAAACAGTTTTTCGAAGTCTTCTCTTCCAATAATCGATTGGAATGATTTGGAGAAGAAGGCTTTCGCTCTTAATGCAAAGGCTATGAATGCCTTATTTTGTGCACTTGATAAAAACGAGTTTAATCGTGTTTCGATTTGTGAAACTGCATTTGATATTTGGCACACACTCGAAGTGACTCATGAAGGCACAAGTAGAGTGAAAGAGTCAAAAATCAATCTTTTGTTACAGGCTTTTGAAATTTTCTGGATGAAACCGAGTGAGACTATTGGCGACATGTTTACCCGTTTCATGGATGCCGTCAACGGTCTAAAAGGACTCGGAAAAAGTTTTTCAGATTTTGAGCTCGTAAATAAGATTCTAAGATCCCTTCCTAAAAGTTGGGATCCTAAAGTAACTACTATTCAAGAGGCGAAAGATCTAAACATCTTCCCTCTTGAAGAACTAATTGGGTCATTAATGACCTACGAGATGACTTGTAAAGCTCATGAAGAGCAAGAAGACATCCTTCCAAAGAACAGGAAGGATATGGCACTTAAAACATCAAAAGGCCACTTGAGAGAAAACTCAAGTGATGAGGACTGTGATGATGACTTGGCACTTCTAACAAGAAATTTTAAAAAATTCTTTAAAAGAAACAAGTTTAAGAATGACGCAAAAAATAAACTTGAACCCAAAAAGGACCAAGTTATTTGCTATGAATGCAAAAAGCCGGGACACTACAAGAATTATTGTCCCCAAGTCAAAAAGAGAACATCAAAGAAGAAGGCGCTCAAAGCAACATGGGATGACTCGAGCGCATCCGAAGAAGAGGAGTCCAACACCGAGCAAGTTGCTCATTACGCCTTAATGGCCATCGGAGATGAGGTAACAAATTTAATAGATCCAGATTTATCATTTGATGAATTATTAAATACCTTCCATGACTTATTTGATGAATGCAAGATTATCAATAGAAAATATAAATTGCTAAAAAAGGAGCATGATAGTCTTACTTGTAATTTTGATAAGTTAAAAACTGAATATCATGATAGTTTAAATTCATGCATCAAATGCCATGATCTAGAAACTCTCCAAAAAGAAAACTTGCTACTTAAGGACACCTTGAAGAAATTCGAGGTTGGTAGCAAGTTATTGAACATGATCCTTGCAAACAAGGGTCATGTTCCCAAAAGAAGTGGAATTGGATTTGTGAGAAGTTCTCACCAAAATCCAACCACCTTCATAAAAGGCACCATCTTACATGTTCGACACCAAAACAAATGCAACTTTTGTTGCAAATTTGGACACAAAACGCATTATTGTTCATTCAAGAAAATTAGTCCAAACAAATTGATTTGGGTTCCTAATGGAACCATGTTAAATTCTATGCAACATGATAGACAATGTAGAGATATTTGTGAGGCACCCAAAAGCAAATGGGTACCTAAAAATCATCCCTTTCTGTAAAAATATTAAAAACATAAAAATTTTAGGCTGGAGCAAGAAATAATATTCTACTCCTTAATTCTCGATATTCATGACCCAAGATCCAAAAAGGAACTCGCAATGCTCTCTAGCCTAAATAACAAATGGAGATTATAAATTTAAAATCACAAATGCGATTTAGATACAACCTTATTTGACTTTTCAGAATTAGAAACATATAATTCCCAAATTCACATATCCTCTGGATTTTCGAACCCATCAATTTCATCCGTTCATAACCTTCGAATCCAACTCTGTATCATAAAGTGACTAAGTCTGTCATGAACTTGCAAGGCTTACCAACTTGAACAAACTATCACAAACATGTGTACGATATTGAGAGTATGCACGTTAAAAGATCTATCTTGATCGTGCAAAAGTCCTTGCCTTAAAATGAAAACTCTTACGTAATTACGTAAGTAAAGTTGATTACTCTGAATGAAAATTCTTCTCAAGACAAAAAAATCTCAAATCATATCACACTAATCAGAACAAGTGCTCACCGCCTGCAGGTGGTGGCATCGCCCCAGCTAGAGGTAGCACCTCCAACTGTCACGTGTTGCAAGCGGTTGCACCGCTCCAGCAAGAGGTGCAACCGCCCGCAACTCTGCCCTTTTTAACCCAAGCTAGGGCCGGCGGTGAAACTGACCCCAACTCACTCCCTTCCCTCCTCTACTCTTCCAAGCCTCCTCCATCCCCATTTCTCCCCTCTTAGCATCCCAAATACCACTCATTTCGAAGCAAAACATCAACAATCCTTCCCTCTCTTGAAGATTCCACTAAGGTACTCTCTAAGAAGCCCTTAAACTTTATTTTTTTTTATTCATTTACTCTTGCTCATCACTATTCTTCTAAACAACAGTAGTTATGGGATCTAGAAGATCCTCAAGGGATAAAGGAAAAAGGAGATTAGTAGAAGATTTTGATCTCACCCTTTTCGATTCAAAATACCATGCTGAAAAATTTCCCTCTTTCGAACTTAGGAGTGTCAATAAGGGAAAATACATAGATTTAAATGAACTAAGAGACTTAGAGATAATCCAATGGTTTGTAAACTTAGATCTACTTCCAATTTTGCAAATTAACGAACCCATCTATCCAAGACTTGTTAGATTGTTTTACAACATACAAATAGATCAAGAAGAAAGAATGTCCACCTATCTTTTAGGACAACACATCTCAATTACGGATAGATTCATTTGCGACATGATAGGCATTCCCATGAAAAGTAGAGGACTTTACTTTAGAGGATCATGGGATGATGAAACTGTTGGAACAACATATGTTGAAGCCTTAGGAACAATTTTTGCCAATCCCAACTTAGCATTTGTTCCTAAAAGTTGTGAACATCTACTACCTCTAAACACTAAGGTACTTCATCATATCCTAACTAGCATCATTCTCCCTAAACAATACCATCATGATGAAGTAAGCCAATTAGAATTAGGAACTATGTATTTGATCATGAAAGGACATGACATCTGTCTTGGTTATCTTATCCAACAAAACATGTTAGAACTATCTAAGAAAGACATGATGCTCCTATATGGTGGTATAATCACTAGAATAATGAAAGCCTACGATATTCTAATACTACCGGAAGAAGAAGTAATAAAAGTAGATAGATTTAGCATAATAAATAAAAATCTACTTCATCGATTAAGATGTTTTTATAGAAACGGTAACTGGGTTAGAATGCCAAGAAGAACTGATCCCCCTCAACCTGAACCAGAACCGGAAACACCAGTATTTAGGGGTACCCAATCTCCTCTGATCTGTCCCTTTGAGGAAACACATCCATTTGAGCAAACTCATACATCATCTGTCGAAGATATTGGGATTCGGATGGACCGATTCGAACAAAGACAAGAACGGCTTGAACAACGACAAGATCAAATCCTATCTGAGCTGCAGCAAATTCATTGTCAATTTGACTCCTTGTTTAGGCACTTTAATTTTCCACCTCATGAATGAGCTTGTATGAACACAATCATCTGTTGTTATTGTAAACTCCTTATGTTACTCACCATGATGTGCTTTGACTTGATCCTTGATATGGTTACCTGATATATTTTGAGCATATGTAGAGTTGTAAACATCTATCGTGGTAAATATATGCCTTGTGCCTTGTGGTAAATATAAACTAAATGGTTATCTCGGATTTTATATTGAAACTAAAAGTTTTGAAAACCTTATGCTTTGATTTCCATGATAAATATAGTTTGAAAAAATGATATACCAATGCAGTTGATAAGTCATTGTCATTGATACTAAACATCAACTAGCTGACATGTTTGATTTCATTTCATAAGAAGAGAATTATGAATGTGATGTGTCCGAATAGATAAACTAGTCAAAATTATTTTTCGGACTTTATTGAATAATCAAATCACTTGACTATCATTACATGCCTAAATAGTATGTTGGAAATTATGTGTTGAATACAAAAATGTTTTGTCTTTTGATTGTATTTGAAAATCTGTAGCATAGTCTTGTCCGAATGCATGAAAGAGTTAATTTCATTTTCAGATTCGCTTAACAAATAGCATGAATCAAAGCAATCAACATATCATGTTTTCCTTTATGTGCTTGAACAATTGATTTCCTATCAATTACTATTGGAAATAACATGAATCAAGTAAAGGCATGAAACAATCATCGCACTTATACTCAAAATTTACTTGTATTGTTCTCCTGATATCACAACTACCATGCTTTTTGTTGATGACAAAGGGGGAGAAATATATGAATTGATGCTATAAACACTGATGATATAATTATGCTATGCTTGCATCACCAAGAGATATATAAATAAATGCTATGATTTGCATTATGCCTTGTATCGTGTTAAGATATCAAACAAAAACTTGCATCGTAATTTTACGAGTTGATATCTTATCGTGTGATGAAATGCAATACTTGCTAAAATATTTGAAATGTGTACTTGAAATGTGTACATCATGTAATGATATCAAAATCATACTTCACAGTTTTACATACTGATATCTTACAATATGATGAATTGTTACTATTACCATCATTCAAACTTGTAAAATTTGAAAATGAATGTCAAGCCTTGACATCATCTTCAGAGAGATACATCATGATAGGAATCATGATAGGAATATTGATAAGTTCAAATGATTTTAACTTATGTCTCTTGAATTCTTAAGGTTTTGAATTCCAGAATGACTTATCTAAAGTATGGCATATAGACAGGGGGAGTTAAGGTTAACTCCATTATCAATTGATTGTCATCATCAAAAAGGGGGAGATTGTTGAATCTCGGATTTTGATGATGAAGTCAATTTTCATTTATTGTCTAATATATGTGTTGAGATAAGTGTGCAGGATTAACTACGATGAAAGTTAGACATGCAGTAGGAGTTGCGCCGGAGTCAAGACAATGATCATGTTGGGAGTTCGAGAGTTCGACGGAAGTTCGGACAATCGTCGGAGGTTCTGCGGGAACAAATCCGAGAAGTCCATAAGCTAGCCAAAGAAGCTCATCGAAACTCGCCAAGTGGATCGTCGCAAGTCCAGGAGTTTGCCGAAAGTCCGCAGGAGCATCACCGAGGGTTCATCGGATGATCGACAGAAGTTCGCCGGAAACTCTCCGGAAGAAGCGATTGACGCACCGGAGCAAGCTGCAGAAATTGTCTTAGGATTTATCGTAGTTAGCACAATGATTAAGTTGGGAATGGGAGGTGATCCCATTAGCTTAATCTTGGGGCAATTGGGCCCCTAAAAAACCCAAATTGGGCCGAATGGATCTACCCATTCGGACCCTGATTGCTGTGGGAGGTGCAACCGCCCAAGCCAGGAGGTAGCACCGCCTGGGCTAAGTCTCCCAAGGAGACTGGGTGGTGCAACTGCCCCAGCCAGGAGGTAGCACCGCCTGGGCTCAGTCTCCGAGCGAGACTGGGCAGTGCGACCTCCCTTGACAGGAGTATAAGAAATTTTAGAGATGAATTTCTTAATTTATTAAACTTAGATGGAAACCAAGATGATCTATGAAGTGTATAAGAAATTTTATTCAAAAAAGATTGCAAATAGATGGGTTAAGGCAACAATATGCGGCTGAAATTTTATGTAGCACAGATTTTTAAGTATAGCAGACTGGACATAAAAGATCAGTGGTTTATATTGATAATTTTTTGATGAAACCAAAGGGAATTCCACTATTAGGAAGTGTTAAAGTAATCATAAAAATTTCGTAGAGATTTGGATAGAAAAAATATAGTATCAAGATCAAACAAATAGTGCTATGTGGCTGAAATTTTACAATGAAGATTTTCAAGTATAGCAGATTAGATGTAAAATATCAATAGTTTATATTGAGAATTTTTTGACAAAACCAAAGGAAATCTGCTGTTAGGAAATGTCAAAGATGTCATAAAAATTTCGTAGTGATTTGGATAGAAAAAACACAATAGCAAGATCAAACAGACGGTGCTATACAGTTGGAATTCTACAATGTATCTTTCGTCGTAGAGATGAAAACTTTATGACGAAAAGTTTATGCAGCAATATAGGAATAATTTTTTTGGGGTTTTCAAATAAGGATAACTAAATTGTAGCAGCAGTAAGGTAGAAAACCAGAACCTATTACAATTCACGGGGAGATCAAAGGATGATCCGTGGTGGTGGAGATGACGGCGGAATTTGGCAACGATCTCTTAAGCAATTGTGGGAATTGCTTTGGGCGGTTGTGGAGGGTTAATGGATGGCTATGGAAGGGCAGCGAGATACCAAGAACGCTGCTCTAATATCAGGTGTTAGAACCCTTGCATATTCTAAACATGGGGTTGATCTCTATAGGAGATCGGCCTCCTTGGAACTCTATAGGGGTTCCTCCCTCCAAGTTACTGCTCAAAGGCTGCAAAAAAGATTCATTTATTGCTTATCAAAAGAGGAATACATGGCTTTTTATAGGATTTCTAAATCCTAACTCCTAATAGGACTCCTACTCAAGACTCCTACTTCTAACCAACTCCTAATAGGACTTCTACTCAAAACTCCACTCAAGACTCCTATTCCTTTACAGCTCCTAATTCATCTCTAAGAAACAACCTCCTAACCCTAGCCAGCCTCTTCACCTCTTTAATATGGGTCGACTTTGGTAGGTTTTACATGAATGTCCCTCTCAATTAGGACTCTCCTAGCTAGAGTCCTAACAGAATGTTCCTAACAATTGATGGTCAATCCAATCATGAGCAAGGTAGGATAGCTTCTCAAACCTCATTTAGTACTCTTGAATTGTAAAGGTTTGTCGAATCTTTACGAGTTGGCCATTGATATTGTCATACTCCGTAGGTCTGAAATGATTCAGCAGTGCATTCTTAAATTGATTCCATGTGGGAGCCCCATGATTATATTCCAGCCAATTGAACCATTGAATAGCATCTCCTTCAAGGTAGATGATAGTAATTTCCACTATAGCATCATCCGATGTTCGGTAGTATCTAAAGTAATATTCGGCACGCAAAATCTACCCCACCGAGTCTCCTTCTTCCCATCGCGGGAAGTCCACCCTCAAGCATGGCTGAAGCATGTCTGAGGGCAGTCCCTTCTTCTTTGGAGGCTTCTCTGAACTCTCTCCCTGCTGAAATTTGGTTGGACTCGACAGTTGTCTAATTCTGAATTCTGCAAACAAAGGGCGTAATTTGTCCTCCAAGCATGATTCAAGCCGCGATTCAATCCAAGATTCCCATGCTTCAAATTTAGCATCAATTATATCTTGAGAAGCCATAACATATGCCTATAGATCAGAGATGTCCCTATCTTTTTCTGTTGATGGGTTAATGGCATTGGGTGATGGAAGGTTCGGAAAAATTGAGGATCATGCAAAGGTACTACAACAAGTTTTTACATTTGAAGTGTAGCAGCTTGGACGTAAAAAGTCAGTAGTTTATATTAAGAATTTTTTATCAAAACTAAAGGGAAATCTATTGTTAGGAAGTGTTAAAGCTATCGTAAAAATTTTATAGAGATTTGGATAGAAAAAATGCAATAGCAAGATCAAAAAACTATGCTATGTGGTTAGAATTCTATAGTGCATCTTTTGTCGTAGAGGTAAAAACTTTACGATGAAAAGTTTATGCAGCAATATATGAATAATTTTTTTTTAGATTTTTAAATAAGAATAACTAAATTATAGTAGCAATAAGGTAGGAAACCAGAACCTATTACAATTCACAGGGAGATCAAAGGATGATCCGCGGTGGTGGACAAGATAGCGAAATTCGGCAATGATCTTTTAAGTAATTATGGGAATTGCTTTGGGCAGCTATGGAGGGCTAATGGATGGCTTTGGAAGTGCAATGAGATGCCAAGAATGTTGCTCTAATACCAAGTGTTAGAACCTTTACGGATTCTAAGCTTGGTGTTGATCTCTTTAGGGGATCGGCCTCCTTAGAACTCTATAGGGATTCCTTCCTCCGGGTTGCTACTCAAAGGCTACTAAGAAGATTCATCTATTCCTTGAGAAAAGAGGATAAATACATGACTATTTATAGGGCTTCGAAACCCCAACTCCTAATATGACTCCTACTCAAGACTCCTACTTCTAACCAACTCCTAATAGGAATCCTACTCTAAGAACCAACCTCCAAACTATTCCTAACCCTAGCCACCCTCTTCACCTCTTTAATAAGGGTTGACTAGGTAGGTTTTACATGAATGCCCCTTTCAATAAAACTAAATTATGACTCTCCTAACTAGAGTCCTAATAGCTCATCGGAAGTTTACTAGGAGTTCACCGAAAGCTCATCGGAAGTTCGCCGAGAGTTCGCCGAAAGCTCACTAGAAGATCGTCGGGAGTCCGCCAGAGGTTCACCAAGAGTCTGGTTGAATAATTGACATGCTGAATAACTTAGATTGCTTCTATCATAATTGTATTAGCCTTAACTATCATAGTTAGGACTTTAATTTTAGTTAATTTTATGAGAAATCCTACTAACTCAATTATGAGCCAATTGGGCCCAAAATAGGATTGAATTGGGCCGGTTGTATGGCCCATTCAGCCACTTAGAGCCATGTCAAGTGGTGGCACCGCCCATACTAGGTGATGGAACCGCTTGAGGTTCAACCACCCAGGTGGTCTAGGCAATGGTATCGCCGGTAGTTAATGCTGTCAAGTGGTGGTACCACCCTGTCAAGCGGTGGTACTACCAGAACCCAATCTCTAAGGTTTTGTTAAGCAGTGGTACCACCTAGTATTAGTCTATAGGCGATGTTACCACCTAGTACTAGCGATGGTACCGCCAGTACCTCGAAAACTCCAGATGAGATAATTTTTTGCTCTATTTTTGAAGTCATTAGGGCCTATAAATACCTCACTCTTTCCTATATGAAAGTGTGAACAAAAGTTTTGATATTTTAGTTGTAAAAGTGTTGAAAAAGTACTAAGTGTCCTCCTCCTCCTTCTTTAGCTTTGTGATCAATCTAAGAGAGGTGTGAGACTTGTAAAGGTTGTCTCCTAAACCTGTGAAAAGAAAAAAAAAAAAAAGGAAGTGTCAAAGCTGTCACAAAAATTTCATAGAGATTTGGACAGAAAAAATCATAATAGTAAGATCAAACAAACTGTGCTATGCAGCTAGAATTCTATAGTGCATCTAATAGTTTGGACATAAAAGATCAATAGTTTATACTGAGAATTTTTTGACAAAACCAAAGGGAAATCCGTTGTTGCAATTCATGGAGAGATCATAGGATGATCCACAGTGGTTGAGATGATGGTGGAATTCAATGATATTCTTTTAAGCAATTGTGAAAATTGCTTTGAGTGGCTGTGGAGGGCTGATGGATGGCTATAGAAGGGCTGCGAGACGCCAAGAATGCTGCTTTAATACCAAGTGTTAGAACCTTAGCAGATTCTAAGCTTGGGGTTGACCTCTTTAGGGGATCAGCCTCATTGGAACTCTACAGGGGTTCCTTCCTCCAAGTTGCTGCTCAAATGCTGCTAAAAAGATTCATCTATTGCTTATCAAAAGAGGATGAATACATGACTATTTATAGGGCTTCTAAACCCCAACTCATAATAGGACTCCTACTTAAGACTTCTACTTCTAACCAACTCCTAATAAGACTCCTACTCTAAGAAGCAACCTTCCAACTAACCCTAACCCTAGCCGGCCTCTTCACCTCTTTAATAAGGGTCGGTTAGGTAGGTTTTATATGAATGCCCCTTTCAATAACATTCAATTATGACTCTCTTAGCTATAGTCCTAACATAACAATTGCTATCCTTTTTCTCTCCTTTTGTGTCAACTTTCTTGACATCAAAAGCCCTTTATAGAACACCTTATAATAGAGAAAAAGTTACAGCACCGATATGTAATCTATGACAAAAAAATTACAGTAATCGTGAACAATAATTTCAACATAATTGTACATAACACACGTAAATTAAAAGCCAATCTTTTACACGAGCAACCTAGCTCTAATACCACTATTGGGAAATCTTGGATGATATTACACAGTAGAAGAATAAAAAATAAAATCCTAGAATTTTTACATAAAAAGGTTTTTTATCGTCAAGCAAAATTTGGTGTGCAAAAACTTAGGAAACCAAAAAACTACGCGTAAAAGAATTACCTAGGTGGATCATATATTCCTAAATTCTTGTAGATCTATGGGATTAGATAAAAGAGTTCAAATGCCCTTCTCTCTAGCAGTGATCCACTTGGCCCCAAAACTCTTCCTTGCTTG